>NC_056725.1:56068088-56188088 GCF_019279795.1 Protopterus annectens
TTCCCAAGAGAGTTATATTCTATAGCAACTGTTCAGCTTGAGTTGCAACTACATGTCAGGTAAACTCATTTAGTTTGTGTTACTGTAAGAGGGTATACAATAAACTTAAATGGATTGCTTCAGGTTAGCAGTTTTACATATTCAGCTCTGGGTAGGTGAGTCAGTCTCTCTTAGTCTCACTTTCACATACAGGTGACATGCAAGTTTCTGAACCTATGAACCTATAATATGGAATTACAAATACACAGCTGCATGTTGGGGAGCATTACTAGTATAAAGTGTGTGTGTGTGTGTGTGTGTGTGTGTGTGTGTGTGTGTGTGTGTGTGTGTGTGTGTGTGTGTGTGTGTGTGTGTGTGTGTGTGTGTGTGTGTGTGTGTATAAGGTGCCTATCTTACTGAAGATATTGCATCTGAAATCTCTGATCATGTTTACGTTTTTCAGTAAACAGATACATTCTATACAATTCTTGCTTTTTGCTACAGCCACCTCAGGTATCTTTGTCACTGATTTGCAGTAGCACAACAAATATTTACATTTCTGTTTCTTTTCCAGTTTATGCCATTACAGCATGCAATACATTAGTATTAAAAAGTTGTCAAAATGAGTAATAGCCACTACGCGTAAAAGAATGCAGAAACATTTTATATTCATGTTCCTTTCTAATACAGTTGAACATGTTTGGGAAATGAATATAGACTGAAGTCCAACACCCATATAGATAATTCTGGAAGTGAGTATGTGCAAACTGGGCAGTTATATTTATTATAAAATTAGAGTTTTATGGAATAATATGTAACACTAAGATGGGATTCATAAAATATATCAAAGTCAGCACAATTTTAAGCCATACTTATGAATTGTCATTGTGTTGCCTGTTGGGGAGTTTAATTTCTAAAGTTTAATGAGTTTTACCATAGTCTGCTGAATTCTACTACCTGACTGAGTGTTTTTTATGGGGGTTTCCACTTTTCTCCACTGTGTTGTGATCATACACACAGATAGATATATGAGTGTGACTGTGTGTGTATAATTAAGGGTGAGGGGGTGGAGGCACAGGGGTCTTGCTCACCTGAAAAAAAGATATTTTTTTGAATTTTGTACTGACTTTTTTTAATTGAATCTTTCACTGCATGGTGAGCAAACTGTTGTTTGTTATGCATCGATTGACTGATAGCTGCTGTTGACCACTTACTGGCAGATGCTAATCACTAATATTAAACCCTAGTTTGTCTTGTTTGAATGAGGGTGACAAGGTTTAGGGAAGCTTCCTAGGTTCTGCTCAAGCTGGAGCCATAGCTGTCTAATTTTCACGTCATGGAACACTGTCGCATACATGTGTAAAATGTGGACTTCTTGCTACTAGCTTACTAACAACTTCAGGATGGTTACATTGCTGCACTTAAATCACAAAGTATGCTTGTACCCTTTTTCATTCTTCTCAAAAGGAATTGAATGAACGGTGGAGTTTCATTTATATTAAAAAAAGGAAATATTGGTAAGCTGAGCTACAGTTTGATTAGTTTAGGACAGCCATGTGGAGGTGCTGAGCTTCAAATGTGAATACCTGTTTTGCTGACCTTCCCTAGCTGGTTCAGGATTTGAGTCTGTACAGTCTGGTATGGTTTTATGGCTAACGTTATTAGGACACTTATTCAGGCAGCTAGTCCTGAGGGACTAACACTGTTGGTTGCTGCAGAAACTGTGGAGTTGGAGATTTGCATTGGGACACACATCTGGATATCTAGCATGCCCTTGAATTTAAGGAGAGACCCTCATTAGCCAAGGTTGGTGTGGAGCTCACAGTTAAGTGCTTATTGCAAGTTTTTGTACCAGCACAATATGGATAATTTGGCAATTGCTCTTGAAAAAGGGCAGGGGTTGGGGTGAAGTGGGATTCTGGAAGGTACGCTATGTTAGTTTAGGTAGGCAGTTGCTGATCCAGTTGATTTGGTTCATGGTATCAGTGGTTGTCATTTATTTTATAATTTGTGAGGGTAGGTAAGGTGATGACAGAGGAGTATTTAGCAGTTGATACTGACAGAAGGGTTTGGTTGTTATTCTGGATATCAGCTGTGATGGTAAAACTGTGATGTTAAAACTGAAACCTTGCTAATCCTTAAGCTAGCTGCTAACTCTCTAGCCCTTTCAATCTCTGTTCTTATTAACCGCTCTTGAACTGAATCCAAAGTTCCATCTATCTGGAAACAGTTCTATACCTTACCCATTTATAAAGGTGGTAACTTCTCAGAACTCCTCAGAACTTTCCAATTTCATGCCTATTGCAATTCTATTCCCTTTCTCCAAAATCCTGGAGAAATGTGTACATTAACAAATCCTAAACTACCTAATACAAGAAAACTTGCTTACCTCCCCCCAAATATAGCAGCAGTACTGCCCACATCTCCTTCACCAATACTCTCACTAGCCAGAGACAACAACAAACTGGTATCCTATCTGTTTCTTGACCTCTCCAAAGCATTCAACACCGTCTCACACCCTCTGCTTTTCACCAAACTCTCTGCCCTCGGTCTCTCAAGAAAAGCAGTCTCCTGGTTTTCCTGCTACCTCACAGACAGCAATCAGTTAAATTGCTTTCCACTCTATCTCCTGCTCTCCCCATTAAGATGGGAGTACCTCAAGGATCAGTACTTGGCCCATTGCTATTCAACCTCTTCACCAATCGCCTACATTTAGCCTGTTCACAGTCTTCTTTTATGCAATAGGCAGATGACTCAACAGTCATCACAATTGCAGATAACCTCACTGATCTGAACACCTTAACCCGGAAATCCTTCAAATCAACTGAAAACTGGCTATCTAGCAACCAGCTAATCTTAAATCCAAGTAAAATTAAACTCCTACTATTTCTTCCTAAATCACTCAACCACTTCAAATCCTCCTTTACTATCACTTCCCACAAGAATACTGCTATCACTGTAGATTCCCATACTAAACTACTGGGGGGTCATCATTGATGACCACCTCAAATTCGATCTGCACGTCTTCAATTGCATCAAGAAAACTCATCAAAAACTTGGCCTAGTATGCAGAAACAAAAAATTCCTTGCCAATGAGTCAAAAGTCTCTCTCACTCAAGTCTAACTCCTTTCCTGCTTCGTTTATAGCTCACAAATCCTGACCACCCTTTAAAGCACCCTCTTAAAAAAAACTAGAAACAGCCTACAATACAGTTGTAAGATTCGCCGCTAACCATACTTTCAAATCCCACCGTATTTTCCTAAACTCCTTAAATTGGTTAAAATTTCCACAACAACTACTTCTCGTACAACTAAAAATCATACATTCTATCCTTAATAATACATTATATCCTTAATAATAAATCTTTCTGTCCTGAGATATCTTCCCTTGTCTCCCCATATAACCCACCTAGGACTCTCAGAAGCACTGACCAACATCTTTTACAAATACACAAACCAAAAACTTCATTTGGACAGAACTTATACAGCTACCTTTCCTCACTCTCCTGAAACAGACTTCTCATGTCTGTTAAAAGTATTACTCACTAAAAACAATTCAAAATTGCTCTCAAAAACCATCTAGCTACCATCTCGTCCTGCCACTGCAACCACCCTACTTGAACTTTCTTATACCCCAGCTTACCCTGACCCCACCTCATATCCTGTCTACTAACACATCTCCCTCTCTCACTCATCATTACTCCCCCCTTCTCTCTCTCTTCCTCGTTCTACTCCAGACTTTCTTATTAACCTCCTCTCTTATTTACTCCTCTCCTAGCTATTTTTCTAAAACTCCTTGTACTGGATATAAAAAATAAATTATTAATATCTCCCTAAATGCTCCCATGGTAGTTCCTCTACTGCCTGTACTAAAAAGTATAATTATACTGTTCTTTTTTTCCAGTTAAACATAAGTGAATTATATTATATTTTTACTTAAGTATAAAGACGTATATAAGTATATGCTTAAATGTCTAAATTTTGTTGCTCAGCTACTTAATTACCTATCTACGCAGAACTGAAACCAACTTGACTGTAATTTCTGTTGAAAATTGGTATTATTTCAGTGTATTTAAACTTGTGGAGCTTTTTCCCTTTGAGCCTCCACTGAAAAATAGATAAATAAATAAACAATTTATGGCACATGAATTGGGGAGGGGAGGGAACTACAACTATATATAAAGGTTTGAGCTAATAAAAGGGTTTGTTTAACTGAAGTCTCACAAGATTATTTCTGTTTTTTCAGGATGGTTGATGTGACAACTTTAAAGGATTGGTGGGTCAACATAGTAGCCCAGATGGAAGCATTATTTCAGGCCATAGTTGAGGCTAGAAGCATGGAGATATGTCATAGTGAGGGTCCTTCAGCTGAAGTAGACCAAACGTGGCAGAGAAAGAGGAAGGCTGATAGTCAACTAGGAGCCCACCAGGAACAAGGAGCAAAGGCACATGCATGGGAGCCTTCTTCAGGTAATTATACTGCTAGTACATTATCAGTTTTAGACAAAGTGAGAAAGATGTTAGATTGGCAGGGTTTATGCATGACCTTAGTGTGGAGGATAGGGTTAGGCTTCAGGAGCTGTTAGGGTCTCCTGTTGAAGATTATCCTTCTGTAGTTAGGTCACCCAGGGATATTTTGTTGGATATACAGGCGTCAGGTATGGAGATAGCTCCATCTCTGTTAGAACAGTTAGACGATTTGCCAGTGTGATTGCACCTGGAACCTATATCAGCACAGGAAATGCACACTGAGCTTTTGGGAGGGGGGGTTCAGTCATTGTTG
Source organism: Protopterus annectens (assembly GCF_019279795.1). Lineage (NCBI taxonomy): Eukaryota > Metazoa > Chordata > Ceratodontiformes > Protopteridae > Protopterus > Protopterus annectens. The sequence continues at coordinate 56,072,851 of NC_056725.1, forward strand.
ACAAAAGAGTCAGGCTTGGTTTTAATGCTACACATACTTTTGGTGGTGAAGGAGAAGATTTGGTGACAAGAGTATGTGGACATATTGGAGTTGCTGGATGCTGAATTGGCACATTCTCTGGTTGAGGCCAACACTCCTGGGGCTAAGGATCTAGCAGCAGCATTGGGAAAAATAAACTGGGCAGGTTCATGACCAGAATGTGGAACAAATGGATCCTGAGTTTTGTTTATTTTATGACAGTATTGTTGGAGAAAGGTGTTTTGGAAGCTTTACCACTATTGGAGTATTTTATCACTATTAAGAAGGCTCAGAAGCTGAGAAGAGATAATGCTTGGTTATGGTATGCTGAACTATTTAGGAAGCTTAAAACTGTAAATATGACTGTGAGATGGGAGGCAAGACAGGCTGACACTAGGCGTGGTACTGTGGTGGATAGGTCAGTCAGTCAAGCCAAGCCTGGTGTGGGTGAGAGTGATGCTGGTACCTGCTGAGCACTGAACATAGGAAAATGCTCTTGACCAAATTGCTACTTTGTCCATCCTTGTTCAGTTTTGGGGGAGACTTTTGCTGCTTCATTATGCTGGCACAAAGACAGATGAAGTGAGTTTTTATAGATTGTATACTGAGGTTAGAGGTACCATTAGCTCATGGTAAGGTGGAAGGCCCAGCAAAGAGACTGAAATGGTTGTGTCTGGAGGTTGATTCTGAGAGGGGGGGCTATTTTGCTTACCTTTGGGTAAGGTTAGCAAACTGAAGGTGCATCTTGTTAGTTTTGCTAACAAGAATAAAGTGAGACTGAAGTAGGTTATGAAACTACTGAGCTCGTTGAATTTTGCTGGTTCATAGGTGTGTACTAGGCTGAAGGCCCTGGGGTCTTTACAAGCCTAACCCATAGAAGTGCCCTGGCATTGTGCCACCCGTCATTAGTTCCCAGTGCCTCTATCAAGTAGAGCCACTGGAGTCATCCTCGAGGTGAAGTTTCTATTTCCCATCCACTCCTCAAGATTCCTATTGAAGAGGGCTAGTGAGGTGCTCTGCTTGACATGTATGGGAAGTCTAGTCCATAGCAGGGTTATGAACCTGTCCCTCCAGCATGTTATGTTGATTGTGGTAATGAGGTTGAGGTCTCTGGAGCGTGTGGTGTGGAAGGATTGGATTTCTTTAGATGTAGCATTTCTAACAGAGCTGGGTCAGACATGGCTTTGTAAGTCAAACAGAGATTGCCTCTTAGTAAACGATATGAGACAGAGAATAGCTGGAGTTTTTTGAGTCTGTCCCTATAGGACATGTGTTTAAGGCCTAGGATCCTCTTTGTGAGATACTTCTGTGCCCTCTCCAGCTGTTGCAGGTGTCTAGTGAGGTACATGCTAAATGGGGCTTTATACTCTATGATTGGTCTAATGAGGCAAGAGTAAAGAGAAATGATGACCTCTTTCTTCCTGGATGCAAAACCCTTGGTAATGAGATGTGCCACATAGAAGACTTTCTGATCACAGTGGCAATGTGGTGGTCAAAGGAGAGGTTGCTGTCAACCTGTGCCCCCAGATCTCTCATAATGCCTTCAGTATTCAGTAGTCTCCCATCGAGGTGGTAATTAGTGGGAACTGAGGTTTTCCCAAAAGAAATTATGACACATTTTTTGACATTAAGCTTAAGGCCATGGTTTCAACACCAGTTATTGGTCTCAGTGAGGCCTTTCTGTGGGATGTCTGCATCACTTGGGGAGTTAATAATGGCTCCCAGCTTGCAGTCTGTGAATTTGGTCAGCCAGAGTCCCTCCGTGTTGTCCTGGACTTCTAAGAAGTAGATGCCTAACAGGAGAAGACACAGGACCGATCCCTGTGGGACTCTACTCGTGACTGGTCAGCAGTCTGACTTGGAGTCCACTACTTTAACACTGTGTGTTCTATCTGTGAGCCAATTTGCAACCCACCTAATGATATAGGGGTCGATGCCTAGTTTGGTGAGTTTATCAATAATTCCCCAGTGAGAAATGGTATCTAAGGTCTTGGCCAGATCGAGGTAGCCTGTATGAACTGTCTTAACTTCATCTACTGCTCTGGTGACTGACTCAAAGAAGTCAACCAGGTTGATCAGGCATGATCTACCTTTCACAAAACCAAATTGTGTGGGATCTAGAGTTTGAAGATTCCCTATATATTTGTTAATTAGGTCCATGATGATGCACTCCATAACCTTACATATCAGACTCATCAGGCTAATGTGGTGATAATTTCCAGTGTCTGTAGTCACTGCTCCTTTATGGAGAGAGAGATGACTGTAGCAGTGCGCCATTCGGTAGGGACAAAGCCTGAGTTGAGGCTGTGAAAGAACAGAGCACACAGATGTGGTGCCAGTTCACTTTGTAATTCATGTAGAACACAGCTAGATATATTATTGGGTCCATGGAAGCTGTATTCTTGGCCTTAGACAACGCAGCTTTAACCTGTACTGCAGTAATGGAGGGTGCCTGGCATTCTTCCAGTATTGAGATTGGTCCTTTGGGGGGGGGGGGGTAAAGTTGCCACTGAATCTGAGGGCCAGTATTTTGGCAATATCTGTTGTCTCAGTATAGGAGGTACCATTGTGCAGTAACTCAGAGCAAATCTGGATATTGCCATGGAGATTCTTGATATAACAAAAGAAGGCTTTGTGGTTGTTTTTAGTGTCTGCCATAATTCTGCCTTCATAGCTGGCTTTGGAGGTTTTGATGAGGGATCTCAACTTTTTGTTGAGGCTAATAAGGGAATTTTTCCAGTGTTGGGACTTCACCTTTTTCTGCAACAATTTCTTCCTTCTGTTGTAGAGTTTATTAATGGCAGGGGACGATCACACTGGCTTCCTTTTTTTGGAGGACAGAAAGTTCACACCGGGGATCACACCAAAAGCGCTACTAGATAGGGTCCAAGGGTACTAGCTGCTAGTACACGGGTCTAGGGGAACTACTAAAGGGGCAGTGAATACCGCACAATGTGGCTGGGCTAATATATGCTTTCGGGCAGATAGCCCAGTACCAACCTATGAGGAAAGTGTCTTGGTTCTGTGGGAATGGCTAGTTCCATGCATTTATGTACATGTTCATACAGTGCATTGGTGTATGCTTTGGCAGTCATGCATCTATTTTCCTTTGGCATGGGTGCCATGAAGTTAGCCACCTCTGTTTTTAGGCGTCCAAAGTCAGCTTTGGAGAAGTTTTTCATGGTGGATACCTTTGCAGGGGGTATGGGTGAGATGTGGATTTCCATAGTGATTAGTTTGTGGTCAGATTTAACCAGGGAGGAATTGACTGTTAGTCTAGAGCAATGATTGCCCATGTTAGTAATAACCAGGAAAAGGATGTTGCTTCCTGTAGTGGGGGTAAGAATGAGCTGGTCCAGGGTATTGAAACTGATGAATTCCAGGAAGCGTTGGGACAGTGCATTGGTGCTTGAGTAGTTTTCCAAGTTGATGGAGGGGTAGTTGAAGTCTCCTAGTATGAGAGTGTTGGGTTGGACCTTGATAGATTCCAGGGTGATTAGGAATGTGGAGTGAGAGTCTAGGGACATGGTTGGGGACCTATAGCAGGCTAGGACTTGGATCTCAGTCTTACCCCATGTTAGTTGTACCTGAGGTATCTCAGATGCATCATGCTGGGCTACTAGTCTGGAAGTGTGCAAATCCTTTATGATTATGGTGACACCACCACCTTTGGAGCTTCTGTCCATGATTTGGGGCCAAAAGGTGTGGAATGAGTTATAGCTTGGTAGCGCAGGGGTGCTTTCTGCCACTTTAAACCAGGTCCCCATTACAACACAAATGTCAATGTTCTCCATTTTGAGGAGTTCTTCAAGCAAGTGCATCTTGAGATTTAGACTTCTAGTGTTGAGCAGCATGACCTTCAGATTTCATGTATTTATAGCAGTTATGGTGGTAATTTGGTCTTTGGAACACTGCCTAAAAAAGGCACTATAGGGGTGGCAAGAGCCTTAGCCAGTACCCGGAAACCCAGGGGTGACAGATGCAGGCCATCTCTGGCAAAGCATCGAGGTCTGTCAATCATGTCATCCCAAGCAGACATATACTGGATCCCCTTAGAATGACACCAGAAACTTAGCCAATTGTTGAAGTCAATCATTTTTTGTTTGTACTGCAGTATCATTCTGGCTGACAATAGGATACTGCTCAGTGCTAGTGTCATACCTGCCTGGGCCACATAATCCAAGAGCTCCACCGTGTGTATTCATGTAGTCCAGGGAGGTGGGTCTCAGGTCATTCACACCCACATGGACAATGACAGAGTCATACTTGTACTGGTTGTGGTGTGACCTGAGTGCATGTCACTCCACAACAACTTGTCAAGCTATTGACCCAGAAAGGGAGTTTAATAGATTGTTGGCAAGCCTTTTGAGGGGGGTGACAGTGTAAGCAGCTTTGGATGTGTTTGTCTAGTGATGTTAAACAGGATACTAATCTATGGCTGAGGGTCTTGAAAGGTTTTTAATGGCATTTCTTTTTGGCAGGATGACTAGATATCATCAGAGGAGTTGCATTTGTGGACTGATCCATCTGGCAGTGCAGGGGTGGTGGCAGTCTTTAAAGACCAGTACTTTGCCGCTGAATGGGTGAAGAGTTGACCTGCAGGATGGAAGAAGGATTTAACCTTTTTTAGAGCAAATGCCAGTTTGAGCAGCATTGAAGGTATGGCAAACTCAGTTTCTGAACACAAGAGCAGTTTTTCATTCACAATTCAGCAGTGGTACAGGTATTCCCTAAAAAATCAGCTAGGTCTGTCTTAGTGCAAGTATTGTTGCAGAAGTTAGTTTTTGCTTTATTTAAGGATAAATGTGTCTTTGTCAGTGCAGTATGTGGCAAGTAAAGTGAATTTTTCAGCTGATAGTCTATCTTGTATTCAGTTAGACAGGTTTCATTCGATGGCTCTCAATGTGGTTTTTAAGTGGCAGTTCAGAACAAAGTTTGGAAGATTTGTAGTTTATAGCAGGTTGGCTCCTAAGCAGTCTTGGTCTAGATCTATGAGAAGGGCATATAGCTTAACAATCTCATCTTTCATAGAGTTTAGAAAGCAGGCCCATTACAGTATAAGAGTTGGTTGGTGAAGTTCATTTGTCAGTACTGGTGTATAGGTGGAAATTAGGAGAGGAGATTCACACAGTTAGAGTACAAATGGCCGCTCTTAGCTTGATGTCTAGGTTGTTGTGGTTGCAGGGTATGACATAGGACCTGGAGTGTTAAGGACGCTGTAAGGTTTGGAGAAAGTTAGGGCTGTTGGAAGAGATATGAGACTACCAGTAGGTAAAGTGTTACTAAGCACACTTTTAGTTGGTATGCATTTGCTGGTACTTACCTGGAGATATTCTGTGTTCTGGTCATTGTTAGCTATGTTTATGTTTATGGCGGTTTTTGGATTAGTGAGCTGGTAGGATCTTTGTACTGGTGGGATGTGTACATTACTCATTCAGTGGTGGTAGCTTGGTTGTGTAGATCTGAGGTGGATCAGAAAGGTCGGGGAAGCAGGTAATTCTGCAGACATGTAAGCAGGGTTACTGTGTCCAGTGAGATTGGCAGTGTTATGGTCAAGGATATGTAGTCAAAAAGGGGAATGTTAAATTTTTTTGAGGGACAGTGCTTGTAGATCAGTTACAGCAGGGCAGTTTATTCAGATTGTCCAGAAGGCATTGGTGTGTCAAGGGTTAAAAGCAGACCGTTTTTTCATCATTCATTTTGGAGATGGAGGGCTTTGGATTTGGTGTTAGTAGGTTCATCAACTGAAGTTATTAAATGGGTTGGGTGATGGGTATCTGTTACCATTTTAGCCTATATTACATACGTTTATACTGTTTTTAATATGATATTTTACTGGTTGTTTGCTTAGTTTTTGTTTGATTGTTTTTCAAGGCACAGCAACATTATCATTGTTTGCTATTTCTTTGTTTATTGGGAAGTAGAACAGGCAAAGATCATGGCAACTTGTTAGGGCTTGAACCTGTGAGATGGAAAGTTGTTTGGAGTGGCTACAAAGGTATGCGGTGGAAACAATTGATTAACAAGGTTAAATCTTATCAATATCAGTCAAGTTAGTATTAATTTATTTAGGGAGTAATGATTTGGGAGTGATTTTGAAAAGGCAATCGCTTGCTCAGATAATTCAGGACTTGGTATTGTTAAAGCAAGTGATTCCTAAGGTTGAGTTTGCTTGATCTAAGATTATCCCTAGACTGGTTTGGAGGCAGGCACAATGTTATAGATGTGGTGAAGTGGCTATATAATTCATTAATCAAAGGATTTCACAAGCTGTTGGTTCGCTGGGTTTTAAGACCCTACCACATTGGGAGTTTGCTGATAATTACCTTTCATGGTTTATAGCAGATGGGGTTCATCTGAGTGATACAGAGCCTGACTTGTTTTGTCAACATTTCTATTTTTTATTAAAGGTTTCGTTGGCAGACAGTCAAAGTAAGAAAAGGAAGGGGGAGCTTGTGTGGTCAGGCTGACACATTTTTAGAAGGATCTTCAAGGGTTACTCCTTTATTCCCTCTTTCTTTGTGGGTTGGTTTAGATAATTTGAGTGGGACGTGGTATACTACTCAGGTGGTCATTACTTGCTACAGCAAGATGTTGTTTTAACATCTTTAGGGGCAGTTTAATGCTGCCCATAATGTGACTGTGTTATTTGATGTTCCTGTGTTTCAAGAAGGCATGTTGTGACTGTATTGTTTCAACAAGTTATGCTGATCTATTTCTGATGAACATTGAATAAACTGGTTGCATTGGCTGTGGTGTTGTTTGCATCTTGCATGAATATCTGTACAAACTTTAATATTTTCTAAATGTAAATGTATGTTGGGAAATATGTCATTAATTTGAACAAGTCAAGTATATAAAAAGATTTGGGATCTTAAGTCAAAGCTTATGTCACAAACATCAGCACTACAGTCATGAGGCAGGAGGGCCTATAATTTAAAACAGTGGGAAATGACCTAGACATCTATCACAGTTATTCCTAAGTTTTATTAGACCATTACTGATTTTGCACCTATAATTTCACTCAAGTAAACCCACTAGAATCAACAGAGCAATGATTTATATAATTAATCCCTTCAGTTTCACACTTCTCATATTTTAGTAGGTTAAAAACTGAACATCTATATATCTTTCACTATAGGCTGATAAGAAGTAAATTATGCTTAGCAAACAGGACATATAATCCTGAAATGTACCAAGAATGATTGAAAGGATAGGTCAGGTATGCAATGAGGGCAGCAACTTAAGGGATGTGACATCCAAACTGACTACCGTGTTTTATCATTTTAAAAATGGGACGTACATCACCCAAAGTATATCCATGCTATGGAATAAATTAACACAGCCAGTAAGCTCCACTAAGAGTACAGAGAACTTTAAGGCTAAATTAGGTATTTGTATAGATTATCAAAAGTATATCCACAATGTTAGAGAGTTAGTGTGCCTCATAAGCCATATGGTCTGATCACTGGATATAAACATTCAAACTCATTCTAAGTGTAAAGTTGTTAATACAGATGTTATCATCACAGAGATCAATCAAGATAAAGAAGTAAACTGACCTTTAAAAGCACCCTTTTTGTAAACTGACCTTTAACAGCACCCTTTTTGTAAACTGACCTTTAACGGCACCCTTTTTGTAAATTGACCTTTAACAGCACCCTTTTCCTGATGTAAAGGGTGGTTGCTTTGAAAGTGCATACAAGTAGTGTAGAATATTGGTTTATGATAGATATTAGTGTTAAAAGTACCATCTGCACTCTTGGAGATCATAACATCCAAATAATGTATTTGATTAGCATCCATAGAATACGTAAATTCTAAAAAGAATGAGGAAACCTGCAGATCAGATAAAAAACTTTCAAACTGTTCTTTACTACCTGACCACATGATAAAAATGTCATCTAAAAGTGAGAAATACAATGGCAAAATAATTCAAGTTTAAAAACTTTCTCAGTTTCCCAGTACAGTAATACAGTGTTGGCAAACATGGAGGCACATGTGGCCTCCATAGCCACTCCATTGAGTTGCTTATAATATTTGCCATCGAATAGAAGAAAGTTGTTTCTTAATATGATTTCCATAAATTCAAGTACAAGCATCAATTCAGTTTCAGAAAGCTTGCCAAATCTTTCAATGACCTCACCGAACCACTCTAATCCCAATTCATGGGGAATTACTGTGTATAGACTTTTACTATCCAAAGTGACAAAAAAAATACCTTCCTCACTAGATAAAAAAATTCAGAGACAACAACCTGAGTTTGTAGTCTGTGTATTTGGGCAATGGTTTGGTAATAGACCCCTTAGCAGCAACAATGGGATAAAGTGGTAAGTTTTCAGTGGAAGAATGTCTTTTGGGAATTGTAAAAATCTTCAGAGTAATGAGCCACTGGACTTTCAAAACCTCCTAGAGTGGTAAAGAAATGTTAACAAACAGTAACTACTCATCCAACTGAATATTAATTGCCCTATAGGCCATGTTGATTTCATTTGCTGACACAATCTAGTAAACTGAATCATCACCAAGTAGGGAAGTCATTCTAATAATGTACCAAACCCCCACCCTTGTCTGTCTTCATGCATCTTATATTTTTGTTAAAAGTGATCGTCAGCAAAACATCCCTTTCTTGTTTGGTGAGGTTGAAATATTCACATTTCTTCTGTTTAGCCAGTAAATTTCTGATCTCCCTTTTCTGATCCCCTTTCACATGATTTTTTGAACACATCAATCATGGGATGGGGGGGTTACTACACTCTTTCTTTTAAAATCCACAGTGGAAATATCTATACCTATCTCATTGGTATAACAAATGAAAATTCAGCTTCCTGATGAATAGTTTAAGGTCCAGAATTGAATGCTCAGTATTTGCACCTCCAGAGGGAATAAAAATAAATCCTTTCAAAAATAATTTATGATGATCTGTGTTTATCTGAACATCAGAAAGTTATAAGTATTAAAATTATGAAAGGATGTAATGGAAACAGTACCTTCTTTAAATGCCCCAAGGTGTCTGCTTACTGTCTCTTGTAAGAATCTTTGTTGTTGGTCCTCTTCTTCTGGTTCTTCCCTCTCTTCATTTGATTTGGATTTTCTGATCTCCCTGATTGTTTGTTGTCCAGTCTCTCCAAAGATCTCAGTCCAGATTGAACTAAAGGAAAATACTGTTCACTTCCAAAAAGGTCATCCCTTTGGATGTTGACCCCCTCATTTATATTGGTTAGTATCTATCTTGGGGTATATTGCTTTAGTTCTATACTCATTGTCAACACATTGTAATTTCTTGTCTTTTCTCCTTTTAAGGGAGACCAGCTTATTATCCATATCTGTGAAGATGTTGTACACTTATTTTTGTACCTGGGGAAATCTAGGTCTTCTGTGATGGAATGCACCAATTTTGTAATTTCCTCTTTATAATTGTATATACAACTCGTGTTCTCTGTTGTAATTAACCGAGTAAGCTCTAGACCAGTCTTGCAAAAAATTCCAGCAATTCCATGTGGAAAGTAGTATTTTTCTCAACTCCTTGTTAAAATTTCCATATATGCAGACCTTTTGGGGCATGCCGTCTTCTTATACTTTCCGTTAGGGAATAGTTGTCCAACTGCAGAGACTTATATTTGTGTACTGATTTAGCCAGAGCTGAAATTTGCTGGTCTAGTGACAAATAGTCACCTTGTGTAGAGCTAATGTAACAAACCTCTTCAAGGTAATTAAAACAATCCAAGCACCTGGGACCATTACTTGTGTCTGAATAATCTCTAGTATATGTAAAATCCTGAATACCTGGGGATGGACACACACATTCAGGCCCTACTTGTGAAGCTGGTATATTTGAGTTTTGTAGTTGTGAAGAAACAGACCCAAAGTTATCTGTCATAGTCTTCTGTTAGGAATGAACTGAGATAGTTGATGTATAAGCAGCATTAAATTCCCCACCAGTCCATGGAAGTTAACATTGGAGGTGTTCACAAACAAGCCTTCTTCCGTACTGGATGCTGACATGCCAGTAATTCACAAGACAATCCAATAAAATAAAAATAACAAGCTCCAAACTGGCACTGGAACATAAAAATGCCAAATATAACAAAATGACCAGTTAGCACTTGAAAAATGGAAGTTTAATAAAAATCCATGTTAAGAAACACACATGGTTAAGCACTTTCATCAATAGGATATCTTCAGAACCATGAACAAAACTGAGGAAGTGACCATTAAAAATACATAGATTGACACACTCCCCTTAACAGCACCAATCAGTTTGGTGAAATAAACACCAATCAAATAGAAAATGCTCACAAAATATGAACAGAGACCCTATCATAATTTCCTGACAGTCAGAATACAGAATTGCTATTTTCATCCAATAGTAAACCTCTCACAAAGTGAAAAACAAATGGGATAATATAGCATAAACACCAATCAGATGAAAAATGCTAATAAAGTGTAACAGAGAACAAGTCATAAGTTACTACCTATCAGAATACAGTATTGGTACTTTCATCCAATGGTAGATGTCTCACAGGATGAACAAACAAGTGCAAACAAAACCCAGGAACTTGATGTCAAGGTTATTTGATATCTGGACAAGGGGATTTGAGTTGATAAAGTCCAGGAATCAATGTGCCTGTGAGTATGAAAAAGTATATGTGTCCCAGTCTATAGGGGAGTAAAGTCTCCCATGAATAGGATATTTGGTTTAATGTTGAGTGCCTCCAGTAGGTATAGGTATGAGCTATGGGATTCTAGGGACATAGAGGGTGACCTATAGCTTGCTAAGATATGGCATGGGACTTTTTGTATGGTGATTTGCACATGAATAAATTCCATGGAATTGTCCTGTCTAACCAATGTAAAGTTATGCTTTTTTAGTATTGATTGACACTCCACCTTTTCTCTTTGTACAGCTAGTGGTCTAAATGTGTGGAAATCACTAAAGCCTTGCACTGCTGGAATACTTTCTGCAGATTCAAACCATGTCTCAGTAATGGCACAGATGTCTATATTCTCCAGAGTAAGGAGAGCTTGTAAAGTGTGGAATTTCATGTTTAGGCTCTTAGCAGTAACACCTTTAGGTTTCTTTGGGTTTTCTTTGCTATATTGTTAGGTTTGTCAATTTGGCTTTGTATAAAAATGGTTCTATGGGGGTGGATAGAAGTTTAGCCAATATTTGGAAGCCTAGGGGAGAGAGGTACAGACCATCCCTTGCAAAGCAATGTGATCTGTTTAACCTGTCCTGCATGCTGACAAATACTGAATCCCATCAGAAAAAAAGCCTGAAAGTAAGCCAATTATTGAAGTCATTCATCTTTTGGTCATACTGTGACATCATCTTTGGTGAAGGTAGAATGCTGCTCAATGCAAGGCATATACCTGCCTGAGACACATTTTCAGAGGTCAGCAATGTTTCTCTCTCCATAAACACCAGGGAACTACATCTCAGGTCATTAAGACCCACATGGACTATTACAGAATCATACTAGTACATGTGGTGCATTGACTTCAGTAAATAAAATACTATATTTTGCACATTCGGTAATTGCTGTCACTGTCAGTACTGCGCACATGTGAGTATTACCCCGAGGAATCAAGATTCAAACCTACAACTGTATTTTCATAGTTAAACTCTCTTCTTTTAGAGATATATTTACACACTGAACATGTTCCACAATCAGCACTACCTCTTAATACATCCTATGTTAATTTTTCCAAATGCTTTGGGTCTCTAATGCCATGATGAGAATGGACCCCATTCCTAATCAGAGTACGATTAAAGTTTGAGAATTTAGTATTGTTTCAGTTTTTGATGTTAACCAAAAGCACTCTTCTCAGCAGCAGTAATGTGTCCAGAACTGACTCTTTCTGCAATTCATTTGGAGCTGCATGTATCCGTAGCCTATCTAAATATGACCATAACTTAATTTTTTATGAAACCCATTGCCCCTGCTGCTATTGAAACTGCCTGGGTATCCTTCTTCTACACTGCCCTCATTTCTGCCTGCAAAACCTGATATTTTATGAGTTTTGGACATAAGAACTATAATCACTGGGTGTAGCTATTTCAATGATAAATGCTACTTTTGTCTTCTTTTCATGGACTACTATATCTATTTGTCTGGAATCTACTATTTGAACTGTTGGTAATGGGTGATCCCATGTGATATAAACTTCATCATTCTCTATAATGCTTTGTTTATTGTATCCATGTTTCTTAGCTACTTTAGTATTGCAGTGTTTGCACAATCCCTAGTACAATAGTCTTGCCACATTATTATGCCTTTCAGTATACCTTTCAGTATACAGGCCCTCTGCCATTAATGTATCACACTCAGTAACAAGATGCACTACTGCTTTCAGTTCTGTTTTAGAGTACCTGCATATGTCTGTTTCTCCCAAATGTTCAATGGACTTTGTAAACCAATATGTATGTAGCCCACTATCCTGGGCTGCCAATATTAACCTTTCATTTTTTGGATTAAATTCACCTCTCCTTAACCATTCTTCCATCAGATCCTGAGTGACATGATGTTCCAGGAGGTTTCTGTACTTCAATTATATTTATGCCTTTTCCATATTTCTTGCTTTCTCATCTGACCAAGCTCCTTTTATTATTTTTTTTGGGGCACATTCAGTTGTTGTCTGATTTTTGTCTGTTTCTGGTTTGATTTCCATTCCCACTTGGCATGAATATGCTTCTGGAAAATGAAGTGCAGAAGTCATCCTAGACTTGTTCTTCTCATGTTTTAAAACTTTCACTATGTTTGGAACTGGAGAGGTCAGCAGATTTGTATGCAGTCCTATGATGGGAGACCTATACATTTAATCAGTTTCAAGAATTATTTCTTCTGATCATCTGTCAAGAAATTTTAGCAGACCCCACAGCAAGGGATATTTGGTTCCTTGAATACACTCAGTGATGGGAGCATTGAGTAAGATCAGAAATAAAGAAAGACAGAAAGAAAGATCATGAAATAAACATTTCACTGATGATTTGTTTTTTTCTTTGAGAAGTTTCTAGAATAGATTAAAGCGACTTCATAATGTATTTATATACAACTACAAGTTTTTTAAGTTTCAAAAAACATACTAGTTATAAACAAATTAACCTTTTAGATGTCACACTTACTAAGGATCTTAAAGGGCAGATACAGACTACACTATATGTAAAAAAAGGTAAAAAAATGTATGTACTTGTCTAGGCAATGTATGAATCCTCCATTTATTTTTCAACAATAAAGTATAAAATCAAATGAGCAGATTGTCAAGTTTAAATACGGTAGATGCTAATTTTACAAATCAGATTGATGTCATGGTAAACAACTTTCAAAGAAGGAGTTATCACCAAAGTACCCTTGATAGAGAAAAGGGGCTGGTACTTGAAAACAGAAAATCTACACTTAAGCCAGTATTTTCAAACAATATATACTCTATAGGTCCAAAGGATATGTTAGATAATAGTACCAACAATGAGGAATGGATAATAAACAGAACCTATAAGGGTTGTTGTGCAATGTTTACTTTTGACCATTAGATAGATTATTAAAAAACACTGGTCAATCTTGTTATTTGTTCCTGATCTCAGGAGCCTATATGAGCAGGTTCCAACATTTGGTTATAAAATATCTTGTAATTTAAAAAACAAGTTATGTTATAAAGAACAGGGAAAATCACATGAAATAAGAGTTAATAAATTACGTACATACATTTGTACTAGATGTAATTACTGTAAATATATCTATACTGATAAAACTATACTTCATCCTGTATATAATTCCTGCTTCACTCTGAATGCATATGGTACCTGTGAAGCTAGCAATTTAGTTTACTTAGCCAAATGTGATAAATGCCCTGCATATTATATAGGAAAAACTAACCAACGACTTAAAGATAGGATATGTAGTCACTTATCTTAAATAAGAAGGGCGCTGTGAATAATGCATTGGTTCATAGGTAGGTACTAGGCTATCGGCCCTGGGGCCTATACAAGCCCAGCCAAAAAGGTACCCTGGCTTTTGCCACCCAATAAAATTATTTTCCTGTGCCACTGTCGAGCAGAGCCACAGAGATGATCCCTGGGGTGAATTTCCTATTTCCCATCCAATCATCAAGATTTTTTTTGAAGAGTGCTAATGAGGAGCTTTGTTTGATATAGATAGGTAGTTTATTCCAGAGTATGGGAAGTCTCTGGGACAGGAATCTATCCCTCCGGCATGTTCTGTTTATTGTGGTGACAAGGTTTAGGTCCCTAGAGCATGTAGCTTTGAGGGACTGGGATTTCTTTAAGTGGAGCATGTCCAACAGCTCTGGGTTTGACATAGCTTTGTATGTTAGGCAGAGATCACCTCTGAGTAGGCGATATGCAACGGAGTAAAGCTGGAGTTTTTTGAGATGGTCTGCGTAAGGCATCTGTTTGAGGCCAGTAATCCTCTTTGTGAGGTATTTCTGTGGCCTTTCCAGTTGTTGTAAATGTCTTGTGAGGTACATACCAAAAAGGGCATTGTACTCTATAATGGGTCTAATGAGTGATGAGTAGAGAGGAACAATGACCTCTTTTTTTCTGGATGAGAAGCCTTTTGTGATGAGGTGTGCCACGTAGAAGGATTTCCTGACTACTGTGGCAATGTGATTATCAAGGGAGAGACTACTGTCCACCTGTGTCCCAAGGTTTCTTATCACACTTTCGGTGTTAAGTATACTACCGCCTATGTTGTAGTTCATGGGTACAGATTTTTTACCAAAGGGAATGACAATGCACTTTTTAGCATTGAGCTTGAGGCCATGGCTTTGACACCAGGCATCTGTCTCAGTGAGACTCTTTTGTAGGATGTCCACATCATTAGGAGTTTCAATTATGGCTCCTAGTTTGCAGTCATCTGCAAACTTCATTAGCCAAAGACCTTCTGTGTTAGCTTGTACTTCATAGAAGTAGATACCAAACAGGAGAGGACCCAGGACTGAACCCTGTGGTACTCCACTTGTCACTGGTCCGAAGTCTGATTTGGAGTCTGCTACTTTCACAGTGTGGGTTCTGTCAGTGAGCCAGTTGGCAACCCATCTTGTGACATAGGGATTTATACCTAGTTTAGTGAGTTTATTTATAATTCCAGAGTGGGGGATGGTGTTGAAAGCCTTGGCAAGATCTAGATAGGCTGTGTGAACCACCTTACCCTTGTCTATGGCTTTGGTGACTGCTTCAAAGAAGTCTATCAGGTTTAGGAGACATGATCTGCCTTTTACAAACCCGAACTGGGTGGGATCCAGACTTTAGAGATTACCAATGTCTTTGTTTATATGTTACATGATGATACATTCCATGGCCTTGCAGACCAGGCTTGTCAGGCTAATGGGGCGGTAGTTCCCGGGGTCTGTGGGGCTCCCCCCTTGTGGAGTGGGATAACCATTGCTGTGCACCATTCAGCAGGTACAAAGCCTGAGGTGAGGTTATGATTGAACATGGTACTTAGGTGGGGTGCCAGTTCGTTCTGTAGTTCATGTAGAATGCATCCTGGGAAGTTGTCTGGTCCCATGGATGCTGTGTTCTTGGCTTTGGAGAACGTGGTTTTTACCTGTGCAGCCATGATTACAGGAACTTTGCATTCTTCCGGTATGGGCTCTTTAGGGGGTGAGAGGGGAGAGGGGAGTAAAGTTAGCACTGAACCTTTCTGCCAGGATGTTGGCAATATCAGTTGAGTCTGTATATTTAGTGCCACTGTGCTGTAACTCAGAGCAGATCTGAGTGTTGCCATTGAGATTCTTGAGATTGTTGCCATTGAGATTCTTGACATAGCTATGCAATGCTTTGTGGTTGTCTTTAGAATCAGTGATGATTTTGTTTTCATAACTAGCTTTGGCGGATTTTATCAGAGATTGCAGCTTCTTACTGAGGCTGACCAGGGAGCTCCTCCATTCGTGGGATTTTACTCTCTTTTGCAAGAGTTTCTTCCTTCTGTTGTACAGTTTGTTTGTGGCAGGGGACCACCAGATTGGCTTCCTTTTTTGGAGGATAGCATCTTGGTTCTGTTTGGGATAGCATGATCCATGCACTCATGTAAGTATTTATAAAGTGCAATTGTGTAGGATTCAGTAGCATAACTGTATTGTCCATCTGCATGGGTGTCATGAAGTTCACCACTTCTGTCTTAAGAAGCATGAAGTTGGCTTTGTAGAAATTTTTTACCATGGTTCCCTTAATGGGGGGTGGAGGCAGGATGTGGATATCTAGGGTAATTAGCTTATGGTCGGATCGGACCAATGAGGCATTGACTTCAGGTGTGGAACACCGGTCACTCATATTGGTAATGACTAGATCTAGGATATTGTTGCCCCTGGTGGGGGTGTGGATAAGTTGATCCAGGGCATTGGAGTTTATGAATTCCAGAAAGTGTTGAGCGAAGGATGCCAGTGAATGGTGGGGTAGTTGAAATCGCCCATTATTAGGGTGTTTGGTTGAACCCTAATATTTTCCAGTACATCAAAAAAAGAGGAGTGGAATCCTGGGGCATGGTGGGTGATCTGTAGCAAGCTACAATTTGGATTGAAGTTTTGCCCAGAGTTAGTTTCACTTGGATAGCCTTGGCTGCATTATACTGAGCAATTAGCCTGGAGGTGTGGATATCCTTAATGAATATGGATACATCTCCACCTTTGGTGTTCCGGTCCAGGTTACATGGCTGAAAAGTATGGTATGAGTTATAGCCTGGTAGTGCAGGGGTGCTCTCTGTTGCCTTGAACCAAGTCTCAGTCACTGCACAGATATCGATGTTCTCCATTTTAAGGAGTGCCTCGAGTGAGTGCATTTTGAGATGTAGACTTCTAGCATTGAGTAGCATCACCCGCAGTTTTTGCTTGCCTGTTCCTGTTACGGTGGTGAATTTGTCATTTGAACCTTGCCTAAAAAGGCACTATAGGAGCAGTAAGAACCTTAGCCAGTATCCGGAATCCCGGGTGTGACAGGTGCAGGCCATCTCTGGCAAAGCATCATGGTCTGTCGACCATGTCATCCCAGGCAGACAGATACTGGATCCCTTTAGAATGGCACCAGAAGCTTAGCCAATTGTTGAAGTCAATCATTTTGTCCTTGTACTGCGGCATCATTCTGGGTGATGGAAAAATGCTACTCAGGGCTAGGGTCATACCTGCCTGGGCTACAAGATCGGAGAGCTCTTCCATGTTTCTTTTCATGTAGTCCAGGGAGGTACGTCTCAGGTCATTCTCACCAACATGGACAATGATAGAGTCATATTTGTACTTGTTGTGGAGTGACCTGAGTGCGTGGATTATGTGGCGGATCCTGGTACCTGACAGGCAGCTGACAGTAACCTTCTCCTTGTTTAGCCTGGTGAGTCGGACATCAGTGTGCCTGACTGTAGAGTTGCCTACGACTAGTGTGTTGGGTACGTTGTTTTGCCTTATTGGCTGCGGTTGAGTGGCGCACACTGAGTCTGCGGGCTATGTGTCATTTGGGTTGTGTTGGGGGGGTGGAGGTTGCTTGCATTTCTGCTTTGAAGGTCTTTGTTGCTTGAGCAGATTGTTATTGAGTGCCTCCACAAATGTTTTTGTGTTTCTATGTGTGGATTTTGGTGGTGTAGATTTAGTGAGACTATGTGATGAATGTGGTGTGATGCAAGTGTTTACCTTCTCCTCTTGACTGTCAAGTTCAGTCTTGATTGGAGAGAGCTTTACCTCCATTTTGGCTAGATAAGTGCATCTCTCACAGATTGTAGTGTTGGGTGGTAGGAGGAGAGGGTTGTCTGTACATGAGGCAATTTCTACATTGCCCCAAGATGCCCAGATTCATCAGATAGACAGGAGAGAACACTGGGAGCTGACCCTTGGACATGCCTGAATAAAAAACTATTTTCCTCTAGATAAGTGAGGAAAGTGAGTACAAGAGCTGTTTTTCTCTAAGCAAGTGAGGAAAGTAAGTACCAAAACTGTTTTCCTCTAGGTAATGAGGAAGGTTGAGTGCTGTAGTAATTAGGGTTATTTAGTGCTTACAAATTCTGAACAAGTGCTGATCACGAATAAGCAAATTCAAGTGCTAAAAGTTAGAATCTGTATCTGGACTAAACTAGTTACAGGAAAGGGGGGAAACAAGTGCAAATGTGGGCTTTTAAATCAGAAAGTTGAGAGATGGAAAAACTGCCCAAATGGCCACTAACTACAATTTCTGGGCCAGAACCACTTCTTATGTGGTAGATAGGATACCTAGTGCTTACCACTCCCACTGATAAGCTAGAAGGCTTCCCTCCAGCACAGAAAGCTTGGGGGGGGGGGGCTCAGAAGCTTACATATAGTCCTGGATACAGCAAATTTGAATCTGGACTACACTAGTTACAGGAAAGGTATTTTTATATATATATATATATATATATATATATATATATATATATATATATATATACACAGAAAAGTAGCTAAAACAGCAGTCAAAACAATTCAAATGCAGTGCAAGCTAGCACACTTGAGTATGTGGCAATGTTATACCAAACAGTTTAAAAAATGCAATTAAATTAAAAATGACTAAAAACAATGCAAAAGGAGTCTATTAGGTAGAATGAGGTAAAGAGATGGGACTGGGGGAGTGTCCCAGATCAAATCTACAGTGGTTGTGGGCAACTGCAAAAACCTCCAAATTTAAACAACACAGGAATAGGGAGGGTGGGTATGGGAAAACCAACACCTTCAGCAGAGATCTGAAAAACTATACAGTGAAGCAAAAATAACAGTGCACAACTCTGAAGTCAGCCAGCAATGATATAAAATTAGTCAAACAACAATTACCAGTACACAACTCTGAAGTGCCAGAAAAATATACTCAGCTCTGTATATCTCCAGATAGTTTGAAGAGCACTCTTTCAGGACACAGGAAGGCTCCAGCAATGATATGCAGACCTTTTTACTAAGACGGTCTAACTTTATGCAAGTAATCCTTGAGATGGTCAGATACACAGTATGTAAAACCAGTTATATCAACTTAAAACAAAGAGAAATAGGGGGAGGGGGGAAAAAACACCTTCAGCAGAGATCTGAAAAACTATACAGTGAAGCAAAAATAACAGTGCACAACTCTGAAGTCAGCCAGCAATGATATAAAATTAGTCAAACAACAATTACCAGTACACAACTCTGAAGTGCCAGAAAAATATACTCAGCTCTGTATATCTCCAGATAGTTTGAAGACCACTCTTACAGGACACAGGAAGGCTCCAGCAATGATATGCAGACTTTTTTACTAAGAGGGTCTAACTTTATGCAGGCATTGTATAGGCATTTACAGAGTACTATACACATAGTTTTAAATTTATGATTTTAACTGCCATTTATCCTCAGTTTTGAGGTAGAGGTATATTTATACATACTGAGAATGAAGAGAATTAGAGTCCACCGCCCCCCTGGAGTAAATGATGTTGTTAGTATTAAACCTATGTTAAAAGATTTGGGTAATAGAGTTAAAAAGACTAGGCCCATAGGGCATTACTCTTCTTAATATTTTTATATTGATTTGGTGCTATCTCTTTAATTTTAGTAAATAGTAAATTATTTTAATTGTTTACTTGGTCACATTATTTGTAAAGTATATTTAAGCAATGCTTGTTTTTAGTTATTTTATCATTGCCTGAAGAAGCGTTTTATATGTGACACTACTTTACTAGCAATATTAAAACTTTATTACAGAGCTTGTGGTTCCTGACTACTTTGTTTTTGTATCTATTTCATTAAATATAAAGTTCACATAAACAGCTTTATTGTATAAAATGGGTACTTGATGTGCGGAACCATAGTGAAGGAGCCAGAGGTATTATTGTACCATTCACCCCTACCTCTGTTTCATTACCTAGTCAATGCTTTAAAGTTCAAAAGGGGTACAATGGAACAAGAGTCATTAAGTCCAGGCCAACCATGGGCATTCAAAGTCAGTTGTCAATATAATTCCCTTAGTTCCAATAACTGTTGCCATGGACCTCCCCTCATTCCCTCCTTTAATCCCTCTATAACTACAAACTTAGATGTGTGACATTCGTTGTCCAAAACGTGTCTTGCCAAGGCATTATTGGGATTCCTTTTGTTGATGTTATACTGGTGTTCATAAATTATTTCCTTCAACCTACGCTCAGTTTTACCAGTGTAAAACCATGAGTACTGCTGGCATAATGCCGCATAGACCACCCTCCTAGAATTACAGTCACAGTTTGACCTAACTTTGAATTCACTGCCTTTAATAAGAAACCTGTCACACATTAGAATGAATTTACATAGGGAACAGAACCCACATTTCTTCATATGACATACCCGGTGCATAATTTCTTTAGATGCGTGTTCCAAAATTTCCTTCCGGTTCATATCTCTTCTAAATGTAAAACCGGGTTTGTGTCCTGACATCTCTCTCAAAGTGGGATTTTCACAAATATCACCCATTTTTTTCAATAACTCTTTTAAGTACTCTGTGGTCCATATTAAGAGTAGTTATAAAATTCATGGAGTAATGCAGTCTGATCACATCCCAAGTTACTTCCTCCTCCACTTCAGCCCCCATAGTTTGTATTATAAAATTTGTTGACCCTCATAAGATAGGTTTATACCATCTGGTATTTCTTTTTCTTATAACCTCTAACTTAAGTTCCTCTAGTAATCCATCAGGGTAACCTCTCTTACAGAACATACCCAGTAAAAGTTTACATTCATTATGGAAGTCCTCATCCATGGTGACCATTCTAGCATCTCTAACCAATTGCCCTTTCATCACAGATTTCTTCTGATGGAAGGGATGGTAGCTGTAGAAAGGGAGAAAGGAGTTTTAATAAATGGTTTTCTAAAAATTGTAACTATAAATCTGTGGTTATTCCTGTCCTTACTGAAGAGGGCATCCAGGCAAGATATTTTCTTCTATCAAATTCATATATCAATTTCAAAAAGTTACTAGTATTGCTGACGTATGTTAAAAATGCCTCAATCCCATCTAACCCACCCCTCCATAAAATAAAAATGTTATCCAGGTAATGTGCATAAATCTTAAGTCTGTCCTTGTACTCTGGATGATTTAAAACTTATTGGTATGCCTATTAAGCCATCACTCAATTAACAAACGTTCCACCACAAAGGAACCCATAGCTACCCCAGTTTTCTGAAGATAAAAATCACTGTTAAAAAACAAGTTGTTGTTCAACACCAATTCTAACAGATCCTCATATAGGCTGATGTCATGCTGTGGGACCACACTAATCCCTTCATGCTGGGAAGTAATACTGTATACATTCCTTAAGTCATTTATTAAAAATACGTCATCATCCACAAAATGTGTTCCCTCTATTATGGCTAAAAAGGACCACGAGTCTTTACAAATATGTTTTTGATTGTGTAGATGCACTTTTAGTTTTTCATCAATAGATTTTGCACTGTGATATGTGATGGAATTATGTTCATCAACTATAGGGCACATTGGGAGGTCTGATACGCTCTTGTATACTTTTAGGATACCACATAACATGCGGATTATGGGGGAGGGTATGTGTAAATAGTTGCAAAGATTCACATTGATTCTCCTTTCAACTAACAAATCATTTTGTGCATTTGAGATGTTTTGATAGCTACAATTTAGTTAATTTTTATACCCCTTGATAAGTGTCAGTACCTAATATTCTTTTCATCTTTTCATTGTACTGGTGGATATCCATCCCAACGATGCCCCCAAGTTTGCCAGGTTTCATGATATAAGCCTTTTGCTGTTTAAGGAATCATAGGTTGCTTAACTCTTCCTCAATCAAATTACTCTCACTCTTGCATTGGGGTTGGGGTCTGAATGGAGAGATAAAAGTCAGCAAGCAAGGAGAGTAGTAGTGCTGAAATTGAATTCATCCTCAAGTCTTGGTGAGTACTTTCACGAGGTGGACCCCATTTTCACAAAATCTCACCAAGGTGACACTGATATATAGAGAGCTAGCCGATACAATGGAGAGAAGGAAGGTTGATATATTGTGTGTGTAAGAGACCAGATGGAAGAGGAATAAGGCCAGGTGTATAGGAGGTGGGTTCAAATTGTTCTATCATGGTGTGAATGTCAAGAGAAATGGGGTAGGGGTTATCCTGAAGGAACAGTATTCCAAGAGTGTTTGGAGGTGAAAAGAGTGTCAGATAGAGTGATGTTTATGAAACTGGAAATTGATGCTGTAATGATGAATGTTGTTAGTGCATAGACTATGCAAGCTGGGTGTGTGATGGATGAGAAAGAGAAATTTTGGAGTGAGTTGGATGAAGTGGTGGTGAGTGTACCCAATGAGACTTGTGATTGGAGCAGAGTTTAATGGGCATGTTGGTGAAGGGAACAGAGGGGATGAGGAAGTGATGGGCAGGTATGGTGTTAAGGAGTGGAATGCAGAAGGCCAGATGGCAGTGGATTTTGTGAAAAGGATGGACATGGCTGTGGTGAATACATATTTTAAGAAGAGGGAGGTGCATAGGGTGACGTACAAGAGTGGAGGAAAATGCATACAGGTGGATTATATCCTATGCAGGAGGGCCAGTCTGAAGGAGATTGGAGACTGTAAAGTGGTGACAAGGGAAAGTGTAATTAGGCGGCATAGAATGGTGGTCTGTAGGATGACATTGGTGATCAAGAAGAGGAGGGCAAGTGCGAGAGCAGTGCCATGGATCAAATGGTGGAAGTTGAAAAAGGGTGATTGTGAGGTGGAGTTCAGGGAAGAGTTAAAACAGGCACCGGGGGGGGGCAGTGAAGAGTTACCAAATAGCTTGGTAACTACAGCAGATATGGTAAGGGAGACAGCTAGAAAGGTGCTTGGTGTGACATTTGGACAGAGGAAGGAGGACAAGGAGACCTGGTGGTGGAATGAGGAAGTACAGGAGAGTATACAGAGGATGAGGCTGGCGAAGAAGAAGTGGGATTGTCAAAGAGATGAAGAAAGTAGACATGAGTATAAGGAGATGAGGAGAATGGCAAAGAGAGAGGTGGCAAAGGCTAAGGATAAGGCGTATGGAGAGTTGTATGAAAGGTTGGACACTAAAGAGGGAGAAAAGGACCTGCACCGATTGGCTAGACAGAGGGACAAAGCTGGGAAAAATGTGTAGCAGGTAAGGGTGATAAAGGATAGTGAGGGAAACATACTCACAAGTGAAGAGAGTGTGTTGAGCAGATGGAAAGAGTACTTTGAGGGGCTGATGAATGAAGATAATGAGAGAGAGAGAAGGTTGTATGATGTGGGGATAGTAAATCAGGAAGTGAAACAGATTGGCAAGGAGGAAGTAAGGACAGCTATGAAGAAAATGAAGAATGGAAAGGCTGTTGGTCCAGATGACATACCAGTGGAAGCATGGAGGTGCTAAGGAGAAAGGGCAGTGGAGTTTGTAACCAGATTTTTAATGAAATCTTGGAAAGTCAGAGGATGCCTGAGGAGTGGAGAAAAAGTGTTCTGGTATCTATTTTTTAAGAATAAGGGTGATGTGCAGAGCTGTAGTAACTACAGAGAGATAAAGCTGATCAGTCACAGCTTGTAGTTATGGGAAAGAGTAGTGGAAGCTAGGTTAAGAAGGGAGGTGATGATTAGTAATCAGCAGTATGGTTTCATGCCAGGAAAGAGCACTACAGATGCGATGTTTGCTCTGAGAGTGTTGATGAAGAAATATAGAGAAGGTCAGAAGGAGTTGCACCGTGTCTTTGTGGACTTAGAGAAAGCATTTGATAGGGTGCCTAGCGAGGAGTTGTGGTATTGTATGAGGAAGTCAGGAGTGTCAGAGAAGTATGTCAGAGTGGTACAGGAAATGTACGAGGGTAGTGTGACAGCAGTGAGGTCTGCAGTGGGAGTGATGGATGCGCTTAAGGTGGAGGTGGGATTACATCAAGGATCAGCTCTGAGCCCTTTCTTATTTGCAATGGTGATGGACAGGTTGACAGACGAGATCAGACAGGAGTCCCCGTGGACTATGATGTTTGCAGATGACATTATGATCTGTAGTGAGAGTAGGGAACAGGTGGAGGAGACCCTGGAGAGGTGGAGATATGCTCTAGAGAGAAGAGGAATGAAGGTCAGCAGGACTAAGTATAGAGGAATGGTGAGGATGCAGGGAGTAGAGGTGGCGAAGGTGGATGAGTTTAAATACTTGGGATCAACAGTTCAGAGTAATGGTGAATGCAGAAGAGAGGTGAAGAAGAGAGTACAGGCAGGATGGAGTGGGTGGTAAAGAGTGTCAGGAGTGATTTGTGACAGACGAGTACCAGTAAGAGTGAAAAGGAAGGTCTACAAGAGGGTATTGAGACCAGCTATGTTATATGGGTTGAAGACAAAAAGGCAGGAGTCAGAGCTGGATGTGGCAGAGTTAAAGATGTTAAGATTTGCACTTGGTGTGACAAGGATGGACAGGATTAGGAATAAGTATATTAGAGGGTCAGCCCAGGTTGGAAGGTTTGGAGACAAAGCCAGAGAGGCAAGATTACGTTGGTTTGGACATGTGCTGAGGAGGGATGCAGAGTATATTGGAAAAAGATGCTAAGGATGAAGCTGCCAGGTAACAGGAAAAGAGGAAGGCCTAAGATAAGGTTTATGGATGTGGTGAGGGAGGACATGCAGATGGTTGGTATGACAGAGCAAGATGCAGAGGACAGGAAAAAATGGAAACAGATGATCCGCTGTGGCGACCCCTAATGGGAGCAACCAAAAGAAGAAGAAGTGTATACCAAGATTATATGCTCCCTGTTCTGAAGGAGAGATGGGCCTCCTTGAAATTGATTACATGCATAGATCAGGAATTGTGGGACTCCACACATATCTGCTGACCTCACAAGACCCAAATGTAGTGAAAGTGTTGAAACAAGAGGAGAATAAATCTAAGATGACTTCTCTGCTTAATTTAGCAAAAGCATATCGGTGTCAAGCAGGAATTGAAATCAATCCAGAAGTAGACTAAAATCAGGCAGCAACTGAATGTGCCAAAAAACAAAAGAAAGAATATAAGGTGAAGTACCAGGTGAGAAGGCAAGAAATGTGGAAAAAGTATAAATATAGTTGCAAGTATAAAAAACTTGTGGAAGAACCTCATTTTGATCAGGAATGAATGCAGGAATGGTTAAGGAGAGGCAAATTCAAACCAAGAGATGAAAGGTTAATATTGGCAGCCCAAGACAGTGGGCTACATACAAATTTGTTTACAAAGTCCATTGAACATGTGGGAGAAACAGACAAATGTAGGTTTTGTAAAACTGAATTGGAAATAGTTGCACACCTTGTTGCTGGATGCAGCATACTAATGGCAGAAGGATTGTATACTGAAAGGCATAATAATGTGGCAAGATTGTTGCACTGGGGATTGTGCAAATGTTATGGCATTAAAGTGGCTAAAAAACACTGGAAACATGAGTCAGCAAATGTCATAGAAAATTATTAAGTTTATATCGCATGGGATCATCCATTACCAACAGTTCAAAACATAGTGGCTAGAAAACTGGATATAGTGGTCCAATAAAGGAAGACGAGTAGCATTCATCATTGAAATCGCCACAACCAGTGACTACAGTATCTTGCATACAGAGAGACACAAAGTCATAAGATACCAGGATCTGCAGGCAGAAATGAGAGCATTGTGGAAGAAAGATGCCCAGACAGTCCCAATAGTAGTAGGAGCAACAGGTATTATAAAAAAAGAATTTACAATCGTATTTAGATATGTTACCAATCCATGTAACTCATAAGAATTGCAAAAGTAGTCATTACTGGGCACATTGCAGGTGCTGCGAAGAGCACTTTTGGCTAACATCAAAGACTAAAACAATACTAATCTCATGAACTTTAATCATACTTTGAATTAGGAATGGGATCCATTCCAGTCATGGTATTAGAAACCGAAAAGACTTGGAGAAATTAAAAAAATTGCATTGCCCCATAAAAGCATTCCTTATATCAAGTTCGCAGACTTTCTCATATAGCCCTAAAATAGGGTGTAGAGGTGGGTTAAAGGTGCTAGGTATGTAAAAATTATCAGGCTTGTCATTTTTCTCCCCCAGCGTAATTTTAAAATTCAGTTTCCTTAGTTAGAGTTTCAAGTCCATTAAAGTATTTGCTAAGTTTGCCCTCCTCAACGTTGTCACAAGATTCTGGTTTTGCAATGCATTAAGTTGAAGACACCCTGCTCCCTGTTCTAAGGGACAAAAAACAGCTGACTGGGCCTGTGTTATATTCCAGAATATGCATTCTAGAGGATTTATGGCATTGTAATTTAAAAGTGTTTTCTGACCAAAAATAATTTAGTTTGGGTACTACACAAAATAATTTAAACCAAGATGCACTTAATAACATTTCTATCATTCTTAAAAATTCTTGTGATGATTTCTTTGTTTATAATTTCTCTGATTCTACAATTGATAGAGGTATTGCTGAATTTCTTAGTAAGGGTTTAACTTTTGCACCTGTGGGAGGGCAAACTTAGTAAACACTTTAATGGGCTTATGCCAGAGAGGCAAGATTACGTTGGTTTGGACATGTGCTGAGGAGGGATGCAGAGTATATTGGAAAAAGATGCTAAGGATGAAGCTGCCAGGTAACAGGAAAAGAGGAAGGCCTAAGATAAGGTTTATGGATGTGGTGAGGGAGGACATGCAGATGGTTGGTATGACAGAGCAAGATGCAGAGGACAGGAAAAAATGGAAACAGATGATCCACTGTGGCGACCCCTAATGGGAGCAGCCAAAAGAAGAAGAAGAAGAAGAAGTGTATACCAAGATTATATGTTCCCTGTTCTGAAGGAGGATGGGCCTCCTTGAAATTGATTACATGTATAGATCAGGAATTGTGGGACTCCACACATATCTGCTGACCTCACAAGACCCAAATGTAGTGAAAGTGTTGAAACAAGAGGAGAATAAATCTAAGATGACTTCTCTGCTTAATTTAGCAGAAGCATATCGGTGTCAAGCAGGAATGGAAATGAATCCAGAAGTAGACTAAAATCAGGCAGCAATTGAATGTGCCAAAAAACAAAAGAAAGAATATAAGGTGAAGTACCAGGTGAGAAGGCAAGAAATGTGGAAAAAGTATAAATATAGTTGCAAGTATAAAAAACTTGTGGAAGAACCTCATTTTGATCAGGAATGAATGCAGGAATGGTTAAGGAGAGGCAAATTCAAACCAAGAGATGAAAGGTTAATATTGGCAGCCCAAGACAGTGGGCTACATACAAATTTGTTTACAAAGTCCATTGAACATGTGGGAGAAACAGACAAATGTAGGTTTTGTAAAACTGAATTGGAAATAGTTGCACACCTTGTTGCTGGATGCAACATACTAATGGCAGAAGGATTGTATACTGAAAGGCATAATAATGTGGCAAGATTGTTGCACTGGGGATTGTGCAAATGTTATGGCATTAAAGTGGCTAAAAAACACTGGAAACATGAGTCAGCAAACGTCATAGAAAATTATTAAGTTTATATCGCATGGGATCACCCATTATCAACAGTTCAAAAGATAGATGCTAGAAAACCAGATATAGTGGTCCAAAAAAAGAAGATGAGTAGCATTGATCATTGAAATCACCACAACCAGTGACTACAGTATCTTGCATACAGAGAGACACAAAGTCATAAAATATCAGGATCTGCAGGCAGAAATGAGAGCAATGTGGAAGAAAGATGCCCAGACAGTCCCAATAGTAGTAGGAGCAACAGGTATTATAAAAAAAGAATTTACAATCGTATTTAGATATGTTACCAATCCATGTAACTCATAAGAATTGCAAAAGTAGTCATTACTGGGCACATTGCAGGTGCTGCGAAGAACACTTTTGGCTGACATCAAAGACTGAAACAATACTAATTTCATGAACTTTAATCATACTTTGAATTAGGAATGGGATCCATTCCAGTCATGGTATTAGAAACCGAAAAGACTTGAAGAAATTAAAAAAAATTGCATTGCCCCATAAAAGCATTCCTTATATCAAGTTCACAGACTTTCTCATATAACCCTAAAATAGGGTGTAGAGGTGGGTTAAAGGTGCTAGGTATGTAAAAATGATCAGGCTTGTCATTTTTCTCCCCCAGCGTAATTTTAAAATTCAGTTTCCTTAGGTAGAGTTTCAAGTTCATTAAAGTGTTTGCTAAGTTTGCCCTCCTCAACGTTGTCACAAGATTCCGGTTTTGCAATGCATTAAGTTGAAGACATCCTGCTCCCTGTTCTAAGGGACAAAAAACAGCTGACTGGGCCTGTGTTATATTCCAGAATATGCATTCTAGACGATTTATGGCATTGTAATTTAAAAGAGGTTTCTGACCAAAAAAAATTTTGTTTGGGTACTACACAAAATAATTTAAACCAAGATGCACTTAATAACAGTTCTATCATTCTTAAAAATTCTTGTGATGATTTCTTTGTTTATAATTTCTCCGATTCTACAATGGATAGAGGTATTGCTGAATTTCTTAGTAAGGGTTTAACTTTTGCACCTGTGGGAGGGCAAACTTAGTAAACACTTTAATGGGCTTAAATCTCTACCTAAGGAAAATTAATTTTAGAATTAAGCTGGGGGAGAATAATGACAAGCCTGATAATTTTTACATACCTAGCACCTTTAACCTGCCTCTAACATGACATTTTAGGGTTATATGAGAAAGTCTGTGAATCTGACATAAGGAATGCTTTTATGGGACAATGCAATGGTGAGCGTAATTTGAGAGAGGAAGAGTTAAGCAACTTGATTTTTTAAACAGCAAAAGGTTCATATCATAAAACCCAACAAGGGTAGGGGAATTGTTGTGATGGATATCCACCAGTACACTCATAGGATCATAGAAAGTTACTAGGCTATTGGCCCTGAGGCCCTTACAAGCCTAGCCAAGAATTTAGCCCTTGTTCTGGCAAGTTAGCACCCACTGCCCTTATCCGCCATTGACACAGGTGGATCCAGGGGCGTACTTTTTGTTCCCCATCCAGTTATCCAGGTTGCACTTAAAAAGGGTTAATGAGGTACTCTGCTTGACATGGAGTGGGAGTCTATTCCACAGAAGGGGAGTCTCTGGGACCCAAATCTGTCCTGTCAACAAGTGCAATTGATGTCACAGACCAAGTTGAGGTCACGTGTAGGTTTCTCAAGAGAAGCTTGACTTGCGGATATGCAGTAGTCCCATCAAGGTGGAGTCTGAGATTGCTTTGTATGCCAGACAAAGGTCAACTCTAACGAGTCTGTAGGAGACTGAGTAGAGGGACAGGGCCTTTAGCTTATCTGTGTAGGGTAGATGTTTGAGGTCCTGGATTCTCCTGGTGAGGAACCTCTATGGTCTCTCCAGTTGCTGCATGTGCTTTGTGAGGTACATGCCAAAAGGGGGACTGTACTCAATAATGGGTCTTATAAGGGAAGACTACAGGGATGTTATAATCACCTTTTCCCTGGATGAGATACCCTTACTAATAAAGTGGGCCATGTAGAAAGCTTTAAATACAATGGAGCCAATATGGTGATCAAAAGTCAGTTTGCTATCAACCTGGGTGCCCAAGTGCCTCACTACTGATTGCATGCTTAGGACCTTGTTATTAATGTGATAATTTGTGGGGATGTTACTCTTCCCATAGGGGATGATGATGTATTTTTTGGTATTCAGTTTGCGGCCATGTTTCTGGCACCATTCATATGTTTGGGTGAGACCATCTTGGAGGATGTCCACATCACTTGGGGAAATGAAGACAACACCAGCTTGCAGACATCTGCAAAGTTGGTCAGCCATAGCCTGCTGGTTTTGGCCTGCACTTTAGAAAAGTATATCCCAAACAACAAAGGCCCCAAGACCGATCCCTGGGGTACACCACTCATTAAGGGTCAACTGCTTGAGGTGGCTTCCCCTATTTTGACTAGGTGGGTTCTATCATCGAGCCAGTTTACTACCCATCTGGTAACATATGTTTTGATGCCTAGTTGAGAGAGTTTATCTAGTATACCCGAGTAGGGAATAGTATCGAAGACTTCAGCCAGGTCAATGTAGGCAGTGTGCACTGTCTTCCCCTCATCCATAGCTTTGGTGACTGTCTCAAAGAAGTCAACCAAATTGAACAGGGATGACCTCCCCTTGATGAAACCAAACTGTGTGGGACCAAGTGTTAGGACGTTGCCAATGTTCTTGTTAATGAGGTCCATGATAATCCACTCCATGGCCTTGCAGATCAGGCTAGTTAGGCTGATGGCTCTATAATTTCCTGGATCAGTGGCCACTCCACCTTTATGCAAAGGAATGACAGGGGCTGTCTTCCACCCAGCTGGGATGAAGCTAGTACTCAGGCTTTGATTGAATAGTGTGCCTAATAGTGCTGCAAGTTCCTGTCAGAGTTCATGTGGGATGCTGCCTGGGGTGTTATCAGGTCTCATGGAGGCTGTATTCTTTGCCTTTGAGAGGGCAGTGATGACTTGCTCCCTATATATAAGGGGAGGGGGGCAGGTGCTGGGGATGTCCTGATTTACTGAAGGGGGGACTGAGGTTTGAAATTTTCACTAAGCCTGTTTGCCAGCAGGTTGGCTATATCTGTGTTGTTTGTGTATGTGGTGTTCTTAACCACCAGTTCTAAGCAGATCTGGGTGCTTCCCTTGAGACTGTGGACATATGCAAATAAATCCTTGTGATTGTCTTTAGTAGGTATGGTCAGTTTGGACTCAAAGTTTGCTTTGAATGATTTTACTAGTGCTCTTATTTACTTGCTCATTCTGAGGAGAGATTGCTTCCAGATAAGCACCTGCTACTTCTTGTTCTTGGACAGCAGTTTTATCCTTTTATTAAAGAGTTTACTTATTGCAGATGTCCACCAGGCAGGTTTACTCTTCCTTGAGGAGGAGGATTTTGTCCTGTCAGGTATTCCTATTTCCATGCAGCTATATAATTGCTTGTATAGTACTTTGGTGTAAGTTTGGACATTTGTGTCAGCGCCTATGGAGGGGGAGGGAGCTCTGAAGCTTTTTATACCTTCCCTCAGGAGGTTGTAATCAACTTTCGAGAAGTTTTTTTGTTTGACCTTATCTATGGAGTGGTCAGGGGAGATGGTGACTTCAAAAGTGACCACTTTGTGGTCGGATCTTATCAGGGAGGAGGACACTGTAGGGATACTGCAGTGGTTACTCATGTTGGTTGATACCAAGTTCAAGATATTTTTACCTCTTGTGAGGGTGCCAACTAGCTAGTCCAAGGCATTTGCACTGACGAAATCAAGTTATCTCTGGGCATTTGTGTTTTGGCATGAGTAGTTCTTCCAGTCTATGGTTGGATAGTTAAAGTCACACAGGATCAGAGATAAGGGTTGAATCTTGATAGATTCAAAGAGGTTCAAACAGGTGGAGTGGGCATCTTGAGTTAAAGTCGGGGGCCTGTAGCTAGCTATAATTTGAAAAAAGGTCATGTCAATGGTTAACTGCACCTGGAGTGTCTCCTGTGTATCATACTGTTTGACCACCCTGGAGGTGTGTGTCTTTTATATATATTGCAACTCCACCTCCTTTTGCTTTGCTGCCCACGGTTTGGAGTCTGAATGTATGATAGGATGAGTAACCTGGTATAGGTGGGGTACTCTCAGCAGCTTTGAATCAGGTTTCTGTGACTGCATAAATGTCAGCATCTTGCAAAACTAAGAATCCTTCCAATGATTGCAGTTTCATGTTTAGACTCCTAGTGTTTAGCAGGATGACCTTTAATTTGAGTTTTGATTACATTTTCATGCTGGTAGTTTTGACCTAATGGCATTGCCTAAAAAAGTCACTATGGGGGAGGCAAGAGCCTTTGCCAAGAGAATGAAGTCAAAGGGGAGACAGATGCAGGCCATCTCTGGCAAAACATCGTGGTTTGTCAGTCATGTTTTCCCAGGCTGGCTATCAGGTACTGGATCCCATTGGAATGACACCAGAAAATAAGCCAATTGTTAAAGTCAATCATTTTCTGTTTGTATTGGGGCATCATTCTGGGTGACAGTAGAATGCTGCTTAAGGCTAGGAACATATGTGCCTGGGACACATATTCAGTGAGCTTGATCATGTCTCTCTTCATGTAATCCAGGGAGGTATGTCTCAAGTCATTCAAGCCAACATGGACTATGACAGAGTCATAACAGTAACTGTTGTTGAGAGACTTGAGTTCATGGGTGATATGGTAGATTCTGGCACCTGAAAAACAACTAACCATGACTTTCTCCTTATCCAACCTGGTAAGGGGCACATCTGTGTGTCTCAAAATGGAGTCTCCTATGACTAATATGTTAGGTTTATGTTTCAGCCTTAGGGGCTGCGAGACACAGGTGTGCGGACTATGTGTGGTGTGGTGGGCATTGGAGGTTGTGTGTGTTTTTGGCTTGGAGGTATCTTTTATTTGGGTATATTTTTGTTGCAGACCTCCACATATGTGGGTGTGTGTTGTGTAGGTGCTAGTGGTGGTTAAGGTGTGGTGTTTATTTTAACAACCTTCTGAGTACCAGATATACTGGCTTGCAAGGGAGACAGCATTGACTCTAAGATCTTAATGTAATTGTATCTCTCACAAATTGTGTCCTAGGTGGTAGTAGTAGAGGGTTGGCTGTGTACATAAGGTAGTTGGTACACTGTCTCAGGATGCCCGTATCAACCAGACTGGTAGGAGAAAGCATAGGAAATTGTCCATCCATATTTGTCAGAAACTGAGGGAAAGAGGCCAAAAAGAGCTATGAGGGTAAAGGGTGGAAGATCTAACAGTAGTACTACTAGGTGATCACACAAATCTTACTAAGAGAGAATTTGTACCTGGAATACCTCACAAAAGGGTTAAAAACAGTGCAGCTAGAGCAAACCTGTATCAGAATAGGCTACTCAATTTAAGGGTTAAGAAAACAGTAAAACTCACAAAAAAACACTGATTAACCATTACAGACAAAAAACAGAACTCACAGTTTGAAAAATACAGTTAAATAGTAATGAAATGCAGTAAAATGCAATTAAACGGTAATGAATTCCAGTAAATAGCAATGAAATATAGGTAATCATTAAATTGCTTTAAATAGTGCAAATGTGAATAATTGGCTCACGATCACAACAGCAAAAAGCAGCTCAAATAAAGCATAAAAGCATCTCAGCATAAAACATCAGAGCAAGGCAGAAGGCCTAACTCATGACAGCTTTTAGCAAACTAGTACACTGTGGTTTAAACACTAGCTATTTAAGGCAGAGAAACAAGGAAGCAGCCAAATTATCCAGTCAAAAAAAACAGACTCCTGTGTAGTAATTCTATCCATATCAGACCAGTCTGAATCCCCCAACCATGAAGAAAGACGTAGGCCTCTCTAGACAAAAGATTGTGCTACCAGCTCCAAAGGTCAGAAACAGTAATAGATATTCAGCTCTAGTCTAGTGTTTTTCAAATACAGCAATAAGTAAAGAGCACAGAACAATGAAAAGATAGAAAGAATATTAGATTTTTTTTTCTTCAATAATATTTTTAATCTTCCACACAGAGAAGTTTCTTACACTGTTTTGTTTGTGGACCCACTACACTTTAGTGGGTTATTTAGAGACTTTGGGGATACCACGGATATTACTTGTTTTTTAAAGAATATTAGATACTGGCACTTATGAAGGGGTTTCAAAGAATTAACTAAATTGTAGCTGTCGAAACATCTCAAAGGCACTCAGCAATTTGTTACTTGAAAGGATAATTGTGAATCTTTTCAACTACTTACACATGCCCTCCCCCACAATCCTAATGTTATTTGGTATCCCAAAGATAAACAAGAGTGTATCAGACCCCCAATGAGCCCTATACTTGACAGACATAATTCCATCACATGCACCAGTGCAAAGTTTATTGACAAAAAACTAAAAGTGCATCTACATAGTGAAAAACACATTTGTAAAGACTCATTGCCCTTTTAGCCACCATAGAGGGAACACATTTTGAGGATGATGACATATTTTTAACAATTGATGTAAGGGATTTATACAGTGTCATTCCTCAGGATGAAGGAATTAGTATGACGGTTGGTTATTTACACAGAAAAGGGGTCCCACAGCATGACATCAACATATATGAGAATCTGTTAGAGCTGGTGTTGAACAACAATTTGTTGTTTTTAATGGTGATTTTTATCTTGAGAAAACTGGGGTAGCTATGGATTCCCCTTGTGGCAGAAGCTAATATAGTGATGGCACAATGGGAGTACCAATACATTTTAGATCATCCAGAGTACAAGGATAGACTTAAGATTTACACAAATTACCTGGATGACATTTTTATTTTATGGAGGGATGGGTAGAAGGGATCGAGGCATTTTTAACATGCATCAACAACATTAGCAACTTTTTGAAACTTATGTATGAATTGAATAGTGAGAAAATATCTTACCTGGATGTCCTCTTCAGTAAGGACAGGAATAACTACAGATGTATAGCCACGATTTTAAGAAAACACACTTATTCAAACTCCTTTCTCCATTTTGACATCTACCACCCCTTCCATCTGAAAAAAATTCTGTGGTAAAAGAACAATTGGTTACAGCTGCTAAAATGGTCACCACAGATGAGGACTTTCACAAAGAATGTGAACTTTTTCTGGTTATGTTCCATAAGAGAGGTTACCTACATGGACTGCTAGAGGAACTTAAGTAGGAGGTTATGAAAAAAAGAAATACCAGATAGTATAAACCTATCTTAAAAAGGTCAACACATTTTATAGTACAAAATATAAGAGCTGAAGTGGAGGAGGAAGTGACTGGGGATTTGATCAGGCCTCATTACTCCATGATTTTCATAACTACCTTTAATATGGGCCACAGAGCACTTAAATGGGTTATTGAAAAAACTGGGTGATTATTTATGAAAATCCAACTTTGAGATCGAAGTTAGGACATAAAACCAGTTTTACATTTAGAAGAGATAGGAACCTAAAGAAAGTTTTGGAACACACATCTAAAGAAAAAATGCACCAGGTATGTCATATGAAGAAATGTGGGTTCTGTTCCCAATGTAAATTAATTCCAGTGTGTGACAAGTTTCTTATTAAATGCAATGAATTCAATGTTAGGTCAAATTTTGACTATAATTGTAGGAGGGTGGTCTACGCGGCATTATGCCAATAGTGCCCATGTTTTTGCATAGGTAAAACCTGATCGTAGGATGAAGGAAAGAATTTATGAACACCAGTATAACATCAACAAGAGGAACCTCAACAATGCCTTTTGAAGACATAATGCACACTGAATGGTCTCTTTGTAAAGCTGTAAATAACCAATACATTATAACAAACGAGCTGTGTCTTTGATAAATTCTGAAATGTATTGCAATAGGGGCTTACAGTAGGTTTGTAAAAATTCTGAGATTTTTTTGTAAAGGTGAACCTATACCAGTCTCACTTGGTTACCCTGGTGAATTAGTTGTTATTTTATAAATATTTTGCAAAAATAAATTATCTTTGGTTAAGGACTGTTAATGAGTTTTGTTTAAGGCTATCAGAGATTACCTCAACTTCAGTTCATAGGCTATCAGAGATTACTCCAGCATCAGTTCAATACTACAAAGTTTCATTGGTTTCCATTATAGATTTCACACTTGGATTTGTCAGGCAATTGTCTGCTTATGTCTGCATCATAGTCACCCTGATCTACAGCAGTTATTCCACTCACATTATTAGCCTTAGTTGCTGTTGTTGTCTTTCGGCTTTTCCCAGTTAGGGGTCGCCACAGCGGAACTCCGGTCTGCTAATGATTGGCAGTAGATTTTTATGAACGTCGAGGTGCCAGCTTGACGTTCAACCTTCTATGAAGGCACGCCCATTTACGCATGTCTTTTGAACGCCCATCCAACCGCGGGGAGGACATGCAGACTCCACACAGAAGGCACTCCCTGCACTCCAGCCAAGAATCGAATGGGAGAACCTCTTGCTGTGAGGCAACAACGCTACCACTGCACCACCGCGGATGCTCAAATACCAAACTAGTATTATGTTTTAAACTATCAAGGGTTGACATCATTCCAGTAGATAAGAAGTCTAAACCTCAAGATGCATGCACTCGAAACTCTCCTTAGCATGGAGAACATTGATATCTGTGCAGTAACAGAAACCTGGTTCAAGGCTCCCGAGAGCACCCCAGCACTACCAGGTTATACCTCATACCATGCTTTTCGGCCCCAAAACTTGGACCAAACCACAAAAGGAGGGGGAGTATCAATATTTGTCAAAGATACCCACACCTCCAGGTTGGTGGCACAGCACGAAGCATCAGAGACTATCCATGTGCAACTAACAATGGGTAAAACTGCCTTCCATTTTATAGCCTGCTACAGACCACCCTCCCAAACCCAGGAATCCCACTCGGCCTTCCTGAGAACACTGGAAAATATGAAGGTCTCTCCAAACACCATTATATTGGGCGACTTCAACTACCCAAACATAGACTGGGAGCATTACTCTAGCTCCAACACCCTAGCCCAAACATTCCTAGAATTTATAAACTCAAATGCTATGGAACAACTTGTTACCACTCCCACAAGAGGGACAAACATACTGGACCTGATCATCACCAACATGGGGGCTCTATGCTCCAGACCAGAAGTGTACCCCTCACTGGTAAGATCAGACCATAAACTAAACTCACTGGATATCCACATCCCGACCCCACCCCCTGCCCAGAAAACCACAGTGAAAAACATCTCTAAAGCAAATTTCACACTCCTCAGAACCAAGGTGGAATCCTTCAAAGCCCCTGGGCCTGTGGAAAATATGGCCCAGACCGCAGAATCCTTTATAACTGCATTCTATGAACACCTTCAGGAATGCATGGATCATGCAATCCCAAATAAAACCAAGAGCCAATCCTCCAAAGGCAGGCGTCCTGTCTGGTGGACCCCAGCCATAAACAAACTATACAATAGAAGGAGGAAGCTACTACATGATAGAGCACAATCCCAAAAAGGGAAGGCATCCCTGATCAGTATTAGCAAAAAACTACGGGCACTCATAAAATCATCTAAGGCCAGCCACGAGAGAAAAATTGCACACGACACTAAGGATAATCACAAGGCTTTCTTTAGTTATGTTAGGAACCTGGGTAGGAATTCCCAGATATGCTCAGAATTAGTCCAAAATGACAAAAAATACTCCAAACCCACAGACATTGCCAACATCCTAGCTGACAGGTTCAGCGCAAACCCCCCCCCACCAAAAGGGCAAATATCTATCCCAGCAGAGTGCTGCCCCCCTGACATCTCAGATGCTCAGGTAAGAGCCGCCCTCTCCAAAGCAAAAAAACACAGTTTCAATGGGACCAGATGGTGTCCCAGGCTGCGTCCTACATGAACTCCAAGAAGAGCTAAACCCAAACATAAAACTACTGTTCAATCTCAACCTTACGACAGGATATGTACCCAAAGAGTGGCGTACAGCAACAGTGGTCCCTCTCCACAAAGGTGGTGCCTCAATGGATCCTGGAAACTATTGCCCCATAAGCCTGACTAGCTTGGTCTGCAAAGCTATGGAAAGGATCCTCATGGACCTCATAAATAAAGATATTGGGGACCTACAGACACTGGATCCTACCCAGTTCGGCTTTGTTAAGGGCAGATCCTGCCTCTTAAACCTGGCCAATTTCTTTGAAACAGTCACCAAGGCCATTGAAGAGGGGAAGGTGGTCCACACAGCCTACCTGGACCTCGCAAAAGCCTTCGATACAATACCCCACTCGGGCATCATAGATAAGCTTACCAGCTTAAATATAAACCCCTATGTCACTAGATGGGTTGCAAACTGGCTCAAGGACAGAACCCACATGGTTAGAATTGATGGAGCCATGTCAGACTCCAAACCAGTTACAAGTGGCGTCCCACAAGGCTCAGTCCGGGACCTCTCTTGTTCGGTATATATTTCTTTGAGGTACAGGCTAACACGGAAGGACTGTGGCTGACCAAGTTCGCAGATGACTGCAAACTAGGTGCCATAATCGACTCTCCAGCCGACGCAAGCATCCTACAAAAGGGCCTCATAGAAACAGAAAACTGGTGCCAGAGCCATGGCCTCAAGCTAAACACCAAAGAGTGTATAGGCATCCCCTTTGGCAAAAACAAAGTGCCCACAAATTACCACATAGGTAGTAATCCATTAAGTATGGAAGAAGTAATTAGGGACCTGGTGACCCAAGTTGATAGCAATCTCTCATTTGAAAACTACGTGGCCAAAGTGGTTAGAAAATCATTTTATATAGCCCACCTAATCATGAAGGGATTCACATCTAGATCAGGGGAGGTCATTGTGCCTCTTTACTCATCCCTCATCAGGCCCATAATTGAGTACAATGCCCCTTTTGGGATGTACCTTACCAGATACCTGCAGCAACTGGAAAGACCCCAAAAGTACCTCACCAAGAGGATCAAAGGGCTCAAACAGATGCCATATGCTGCCCGGTTAAAGAAACCCCAGCTCTACTCAGTGGCATACCACCTGCTCAGAGGCGATCTGTGCCTGATGTATAAAGCCATGTCCAACCCAGATTTAATGGACATGCTACACCTCAGAAAATCTAAATCCCATCGAGCTACACGCTTGAGAGACTTGAACCTCAGCACTGAAATAAATAGGACATGCTGGAGGGACAGATTCATAACCCAGAAGCTCCCTTCACTCTGGAATAAAATCCCAGTCCAGGCTAGGCAGAGTCCCTCATTGACTCTCTTCAAGAGCAATCTTGATGAGTGGATGGGAGATCGTAGGTTTACCCCAGGTATCACTTCTCTGTCACTGTTAGACAGAGACACAGTAGACTAACTTCGAAAAAGGGCTTAGCAAAATTCATTTAAAATGGGTGGCGAAAGCCAAACACACTCTGGCTAGGCTTATAAATGCCCTAGGGCAGATAGCCTAGTATGAACCTATGAACCTATAAATTGTATTTTGTAGCTTTAAGCACAATCAAATTTTTTTAATGTGGTTCTTTTAACACAGGTAACTCAAAGTTGTAATAGATGAGGAAAAATATTTTATGTATTTTAAATATTGTAACAAATCCATTACAATCATCTCATCTGAAACACTTATTTTAATGGCAATGCACTTTGTTTCATTCTCCCAATTTAAAATGTAGGCATAGACAAAGAATATATATGCAATGGCAACAACTTTGCCTGATATGTGCACATTTTATAGCCTGAACAATATGAAAATTGCGTAAATAAATAAATATCAAATATGTTTTAAACATACTGAAGAAAGGAATTAAGAGCCAAATATAATTTACTTAAAGACATATGATGTACATGTTATCAATATAATCAATTATTTCAAAAACATCTGTAGTTACCTTACAGCAAAAGGCAGTGGTTCTATTAGAAAGGTAAATTTAAACCATTCACATTCAATATTGCCTGGTACCAGATAAAAAGGCCTAGATGGATTTACAAAATCCTATCCTCAATTTTGCCTTCCAAAATAAGCAGAATAAATCATGTAACCTGTATGATCCAAACCAAACGGTAAAAAGGCCACACAGCCAAACCCTCCAGTAAAAAAAAAAAGAAAGACCCAGCCAAGCTATAGTCTACACAGTTTAAAACATTTAACCTTCTACATGGAAAGGCACATGAGATAAATGTAAATAACTCTTTAAGGACATACCAGTGTTTTAGCAACATGGCTTCTGAATGCCAAAGACATTTTGCTTTTTAAGCTGAACTATGAAAAATAAGCCTTTGTAGTTGACTGCACTTAAGTTATGTCAGGTTTGGATGCTTGGCAATAACATTTTAAAACATCAGAAAAGTTCCTTAAAGATTGTTGGAATCTTTTTTATAACAACATCATTGTGAGGAAGAATGTTACTCACAATAATGTAGGGTTAAATGCAAACTGTCCTGCACTAGTGAGTATAAAAATATGTGTAACTGTTGAAAAAAATCAGCCTGGCTGTCCCTGAAGAACAATGCATCTAACACCAACATCTTCAGATACAGATCTGTAGCACAAACATTTAGAATAGAAAATAGAATGACTAGAAGTAGAGCTGATTTAAATTTTGTTAGATCATTTATTCTATAAGCAACCTAGGTCATATTACAGTGGCTAGAACAATAACAATACTTAAACTGGATTAAAAATTGATAACAGACCACCACCAAGTTGTGGAATTTTTTTGCCATCAGGACTGATACTTTGGAAAATGGTATTTTGCCATCAAGCAATATAGCTACTGGCAAATCTCCACTATCTTTGAGAATTGGGAGATTCAAACTTTAAATAAAATAAATATCAACTCATCATCTGATCTTGGTAATCCTAATGGCTAGTTCATAAACTAGATAAAAAAAAAAAACATGAGCACATACCGAACCTGCAGATCTCAAAAAGACTGCAGAACACAGGTATTTGAGATATCAGTTGCAGGGAAAACTAGGCCCATAATTGTGACCTACTTATTGGTCAGATGCTTTAAAAAAGGTATTACTTACATATATCAAAGTAAATTATTATATTACATGAGATATAAACCAGGATGGGTTTATCCAGGAGAGATTATGTAAACAAATGTGATTCAGATCTGTACCGATATAATGAATATGGCAGAAACTGGACTACCAACTGATAGCATAAACCTTGTCAAAGCTGTGACTCAGTCTCTATTTCAACAGCTACATCAACAGTGGATCGTGGCATGGTCAAAGACAGAAAATCCAAGGTTAAGATCAGGAAAGCTTTGTCAAGCAACGTCTTTCTCATGAAATAAGTATCCCTAGGATATTGAATAACAGCTATATGTCTACCATTCCAACAATTTAAAACATCGGCACATCTATATTTGCGGATGGCACCAAAATAATAGGCATAGTGTCCATAATGACTGATCAAAATATTCTACAATTAGATACTACAATTTTATTTAGAAAAACTCCACATTTGGCCAGATAATCACCAAGTGTATTTTAATACTTGCAAATGGTAAGTAATGTAACTAAGGTTTCAAAACAACCAGCACCCATATGCTGTGAACCACAACCATTTAGATGGCTGTAGTGAGTTCAGAGATCTTGAGGTCATAGTAAACAGCAAACTGACATTTGACAAACATGCAACAATGGCAGTTAGAAAGTGTTACTATATCACTAAAACCATTTTGATTTTAGTTTCTTCACGGTACAATGATGAATTACCCCTACATAAGAGCTTAATTAGATCAGTGCCACAATGCAGCACTGCTTTTTGCATTTTTTGCTCTGGTAATGCTAATACAGTAGAAGAAAAACAGAAATACTACACAAAGTACATTTCATGCCACAGCAGATTAGGTTTAGCAATAAATTAATGGCAGGTCATCAATTTGCCAAGGACTGACTGGGCAGTGTTTGAAAAAATTAAGAAATCTGACCCATATGGGTGTACTACAGGTGCTCATGGGCTAATAGCTGATGACATTGTCCAACATGAATAGACAACACTCCAGATATGTGTGCCTGGATAACCAGTCACATCCATATACAAATCCAGCACACTAATAATGTATCACAGTGATGACCAATGATAAACTGATGCTATTAATCCATAAATGCAAGGTCCAAAGTTCTGTTCAAACATGTACCTGTTTTGCTGTAGTCACACCTTCTTCATTACAAAACATGTGACCACTTTAAATGTGTCTAAACGTTAAGTGTTTAGTAAGTTTTAAAGAACTATATCACAAATAAATACAAATCACCATTCATTTAAGCCAGGATTAAATAAAGCCCACAACATAATAATCCAAAATTCTTCACTGTCCGACAACATTTCATGTGACTGAAATGATCGTATGTTCTTGTTCCAAATTGTCGTGAAGTTTAAAACACAGAGCAATTACATATTATTAAATAAATAATCCATTCACTATAATGTGATTAAAAAGGTGCCATAAAAATCTGATGTTCATAGGTTTATAGATATATACTAGGATAATGATGACCAGGGCTTTTATATGCCTAGATTTGCAATCCAACCCAATTGTGCCCTTATGTATCATGGGTGTTTATTAGGATGTGGATGTTAATTAGGAAGTTTTTAGAGGTTATGTGGAGAGGTCTCTTATTCTGGCCATTACTTCTGCCTCTGTCTATCAGTGACATGAGGACCAGACCCAGGGTGAATTTTAGATTTCCCATCCATTGGTCAAAGTTATGATTAAATAGGGTTAGGAATGGACTCTGCTTCACATGGATGGGGAGCCTGTTCCAGAGAATGGGGATCCTTTGACACACATATTTGTCTTGATAACATTACTTATTTATATCACAAGCAAAATTTAAATCCTTCGACCTAGTGGCTCTTATGCTGTTTATTTTGTAGATGTGTAAAAGGTCCATCAGAGCTGAATCCAAGCATCCCTTGTATGCCAGGCATAGATCACCTCACTGTAACATTTAGGAGATAGAGTATAGAGATAGGACTTTAAGGCAATCCATATAAGATGATGTGTTTATACCCCGGATTCTCCTGGTCAGGAATCTTTGTGGGTATTCCAGCTGTTGCATATGCCTGGTCAGGCACATGCTGAAGAGGTAATTGTACTCAGGGATGTTTGATAGGAGCCGAATAAAGTGACACTATGACTTCCTTGGACATGAATGTCATACCCTTACTTATAAGTTAGTGAACATAGAATGATTTTCTTACTACGTTGGCCATTTGTTGATCAAAGGCCAGATTTCCATCTACATATATACTCAGATCCCTGACTACTGGGTTGACCTTTAAGGATGTTTTATTGAAGGAGTATGTAGCCCAGGTGGAAGATTTTTCAAAAGGCACTATAATGCATTTCTTGGCACTGAATTTTAGCCTGTGACTTTGACACCAATCATTTGCCTGTGTTAGATCCTCTTGTAAGATGCTTGCATCATGGGGAATGTATAATAACTCCC
Source organism: Protopterus annectens (assembly GCF_019279795.1). Classification (NCBI taxonomy): domain Eukaryota; kingdom Metazoa; phylum Chordata; order Ceratodontiformes; family Protopteridae; genus Protopterus; species Protopterus annectens. Next base: position 56,115,727 of record NC_056725.1, read on the forward strand.
AATTTATAATCATCTGTGAACCTGGTCAGACAAAGGCCTTTGACGTGAGCTTTTGCATCCAAGATGTAGATGCCAAACAGAAGTGGTCCCAACATGGAGCCCTAAGGTACTCCTCTAGGGAGTGGTCTCTTAATGGGGGTGATATCACCAATCCTGACTTTCTGGGTGCTGTTCTGTGAGCCAGCTGGCAATCCAGGGAGTTATGTAGGGGTTCATGCCCAGTGTGGTGAGTTTAACTATACCCAAGTGGGGTATTGTATTGAATTCCTTTGCCAGTTCCAGGTAGGTTAATATGCACAGTTTTCCCCTCATCTATTGCCTTCGTGGGTGACCTTCTCAGAGAAGTCTATCAAGTTTAGTAGGTATAAGCTTTCTTTGAAAAAGGCTAACTGGGTTGTATCTAGTGTCTGAAGGTTGTCTATGTCTTTGATGATCATTTCCCTGATAATTCATGCCATGACTTTGAATATTACACTAGTCAGACCAATAGGCCTGTAGTTTCAGGGGAAGGTTAATGGCCTACCCTTTTGATGTGAGATAACTGTTTCAGCCCTCCATTCCCATGGTATAAGGTCTGTTTTGTGGCTATAGTTGAAAAGTGACTCAAATGGTCCTGATAGGTCATGTTGCAATCTATTTAGGAAGCTGTGTTTTTGGCCTTAGTGAGCATCACCAGGACCTGTTCCCTGTTAATAGTTGGAGGAGGGGGAGATGTTATGTATTTCATGGGAGGGAGGCAGGAGAGAGTAGGGGGTGGGAGTTTGAGCTGAATTTGGTAGCCAGCAAATTCTGCATGTCGCTTTTCTCAGTAAAGGTGGCACCATTGACTACCACTTCAGCAAACTGACTTGTATTACCTTTGATGTTTTGGATATAGCTGTAGAAGGCCTTGTGGTTGTCTTTAGCCTGTGAGGCTATCTTGACCTTATAATTGGCCTGGTTGGATTTAAATAGTCTCCTTAGTTTCCTGTTTAGTTTAATTACAGAGCTCCTATAATTATAGGAATTGATCTTCATGATTTTAGTTATGACTTTTTTCTTTTTGTTATATGCCCTAATAAGATTAGGATTCCATCACTGTGGTTTAGTTTTAGAGTTCCTTTGGGCTTACTTCTAGTGGGTACAGCAGTCTCTATACAGCCATTTACAAGGTTGTGCTGCAAACTTGGGGTTGGCAGGGGCCCTGAATTTTGACAAACTGTTGCTTAATAGGATGTAGTTTGCTTTGGAATAGTTCCTAACCTTTACGGGGTTTACTGAGGTTACAAAGTTGATTTTTATTTTGAGGGAGACAGCTTTGTGGTCCAACCTTATGAGTGAAGATGTGACACAGGGGGGTGCAGTACTCTTCCATAGTGGTGAACCAGGTGCAGTATGTTTGAACCTCTGGTATCTGTAATAATTATCTTGACAAGGGTATTTGTTTTAATGAAGCCGAGGAATCATTGTGCCTGTGCGTATGAGGAAATGTTATGTTTCCCAGTCTATAGAGTGGTAGTTAAAGTCTCCCCTAAATAGGATATTTGGTTTAATGGTGAGTGTCTCCAGTAGCCTTAGGAATGAGCTATGGACTAGGGACATAGAGGGTGACCTATAGTTTGCCAGAATATGGTATGGGACTTTGTCTACTGTGATTTGCACATGGATAAATTCCATGGAATTGTCCTGTTTAACCAGTATAGAGTTATGCTTATTGCTAATATAGACTGACACTCCTCCAATTGCTGTCCTTGCCTGTGCAGTTGATGGTCTAAATGTGCAGAAGGCACTGAAGCCTTGTACTTTTTCAGATTTAAACCATGTCTCAGTAACTGCACAAATGTCTATATTCTCCAGAGTGAGGAGAGTTTGTAGGGTGTGGAACTTCTTGTCTAGGTTCCTAAAAGTAAGACCTTTAGGTTTCTTTGGGTTTTCTTTGCAGTGTTGGTTGTTTTGTCAATTTGGCTTTGCCTAAAACAAAGGTCATAAGGGGTGGATAAAGATGTAGCCAATATTTGGAAATCTAGGGAGGACAGGTGCAGACCACCTTTTGCAAAACAATGTGGTCTGTTTACCCTGTCCTCCCATGCTTACAAATACAAATATTGAATCCCCCTGGAAAGACACCTGAAACTAAGTAATTTATTGAAACCAGTCATATTTTGTTAGACAAAATTGCTCTTATCAGCAATCACAGTTTGTCCAGAACTGACTCTTTCTGCAGTTCATATAGAGTCACATATATCAACAGTCTTGTTGCAGTATTATGCCCTTCGGTATGCCTTTCATTATACAACCCTCCGCCATTAGTGTATGACACCCAGCAACAAGGTGTGTGACTGTTTCCAGTTCTGTTTTACAGAACCTGCATATGTCTGTTTCTCCCACATCTTCACTGGTCTTTGTAAACCATCGTGTATGTAGTCCACTATCCTGCGCCTCCAATATTAACTTTTCATCTTTTGTTTAAATTCACCTCTCCTTAACAATTCCTGCATCAGATACTGACTGACATGAGGTTGTTCCAGGAGTTTTCTGTCCTTGCAATTATATTTATGCCTTTTCCACAATTCTTGCCTTCTTATCTGATCCTACTCCTTATTTATTTATTTAACATTTGTTTAGCGGGAAAGTCTGACTTGGAACAAAGCTATTTTTCAGTGGAGGCCCAGAGAGAAATGCCCCAGATGCATATCTTTTTTTTATATTCTTTCTTTTGTTTTTTTGACACATTAAGTTGCTTCCTGATTTTTGTCTACTTCTGGTTTGATTTCCATTCTCACTTGATGCTGATATGCATCTAGAAAAACTAAGCGGGGAAGTCATCTTAAGCTTGTTCTCCTCATGTTTTAAAACTTTCACTGCATTTGGATCTTTAGTGAAAGCAGATTTGTATGCATTCCTACAATTGTTGACCTCTGCACCTAATCAGTTTTGAGGAGACCTATACCTCCTTCAGAAAAAATAATCTATAATCCTTGTATCATACCTTTCAACTGTCCAGATTTTCACAGAATGTCCAGATTTTTGCCTCATATTTTTGCTTTTTTCTTAATAAAATGTGTAGTTTTCTGAAAAATCATTGAAAACTGAAGTTATTAAATAATAACATACATTTGAGGGTCACACTTCATATCCCTCAGAAAATGTATGCAAACACCAGTACTGTTATTCTATCAACTTTCTAAGTTTATAAGCGTAGTGTTTAAAACCTATTCCTATGTTTGGGCCTTTGTCCCCCCATTATTTTAGGCTCTATCCAGATTTCTTGCCCTTAGAGGATGAGAGGTATGCCTTGTATACACTGATTTTTGTATATCATTTTGTGAGCGTGAAGCATTTTTCTTGTTTTCCTGTCCAGCTGATCCAATATCTTTTGGAGCTAGTCAATTACCCCAAAACTGTAAGTTAGGAACAGGAAGCACAAATTAGTTTATAGCTTGGACATTATTCCTAGATGCCAGGGTTGTTTTCAGTATTAATTTTTGTCTTCTAAAATAGTCTTTCTGAGTTTTGCTCCTGTTCTCAGTTTTATTGTCAATCCTTCATCAATTCCCAAGTAGTTATACACTCCCTCCTGCTCTAGTTCCTTTATATCACATTTCCAGTCTGATATTTTTGGAGTTGCAGCTTTCCCACTTTAAATGTTGCTTTTTGCATATTTATTAAGACCAGATGACATTCTTACATTATCTGAGAAAGTTTTGACAACTTGACGTTGCGCTCTCAGCTCCTCATCTGATGAACTATACACATTTAAATAATTCACAAAAAGAAGGTGCAAAGACTTTTCACATTGTTTTTGGGGAGTCAAACTGTAGCCATGACATAATCTGTTAAGGATACAGCTTAATGGATTAAGGCAAGATAAAAGAGCAGATGTAACAAAGAGTCAACCTGGAATATCCCCCTTTGAATCTTTATCCCTAGGATAATCATTTGTCCTTTATCATGGCATAGCTGCAAGGTGGTTTGTCACTGTTTCATGGTCACAGTAATGTAATTGATCAATGTAGGGTGTATTTTATACATTTGTAAGGACTCCTTTATCCATGAATGTGGGATGATATCAAATGCTTTGTTGTAGTCTATCCATGCCATGGTTAGATTTTTCCCCTTTTTACAATTCTTCATTATGACTTTAATTAACAAAAATGTTCCATTGTTCAAAATTACTTTCTTTTGTTACTGTTCTGTTCTATTGCTATGAATAAACTCTGTCAGCAACATTTCAAGTATATAGTTTATATATCATTGGAAGGCAACTTGCTGATCTATAATTTTTAGGATGGCTTGCAGGTTCACTCTTAAGGAAGAGTATAATTTTTTCCTTTTGTTAACTAGGTTGGTGTCTGTTCAAGAAGTGGATATAAGTAGTTCTTGCTTAGGGCTAAATAAATAAAGATGTCCATACTTTTGGCTAGAAGCTAGGTACTGCTTCTGGACCTGGGGCTTTCCAGTTAGGAGCTTTTTTTAAATTTTGTTTCAGTTTCTCTCTCCATTACTTCACCCCATTTCATATCCTGTACATTTGAACTTCTTACTATTTATTTTACTTCTTCTATCCATTCCACATCTTAGTTATGTTCCTCAGGGTCTTCATAGATAGTTCTCCAAAATGTGTTTAATTCTTCTTTTTGCATATCTTTTAAGTTTTTCTGCCTGTACTGATATCTTTATTGTTAATAGTGTACAATAAAGTCTGGTCTGTTCTGATACTGCACATTGCTTTTATCACATATATCTTCCTAAGTATTTTTGTCGATCTGCTCCCTATTCTATACTCTTCTAACAGTGACACTTCTTGTCTTAATTGCTTTATAGTTTTCTCTATTCAGTACTTCCACGATAACATTTGATTTCTTCCCTTCGTTTCCCTTATTGCCCTGTGTTTTTGTGGTAAGTCGTTATTTGTTTTAATTTAGCTGCAGTTATATATCCTATTAATGTCTATTATATAATTACATTTCTGTTAATTGTCTTGATTACTGTGTTCATTTGTTTTTTTCAGGTGATTAACATTTTAAGTCTTATTTACTTTCTGTAATCTGTTTTTTTCATTGATCTTAATATGCCTATCCATGTCTATTAAATCAAGCAAATCTTCTCTTAGGTAATTTTCTTCTAAACTGAAGGCACATTCTTTGTTCTACGTTTCCTGTGGGCATTATACAGAAAGTTGCAGACCATCTTCCTGTGACATAGTCTCTTTAGATGCATCCTGCATCATCCTTTGCTCTTTCATGTGATATTCAGTGGCCTATCACTCCACAGCAGTGGCTGTGTCAGAATTGCCACTGTTTACTGCTACTTCCTTTGCTGTGCAACTCCAGCTGAACTTTTCTACTAGTTTCCTACTGAAGGCTCTGGAGAATCTTTATGTGGCAAGTGGTCAGATGCTTCCCATTCCTCCTATTTCTCTTTAATATGGGGACTCATTGCTCGAACATGCTGTGACATAACCTGTATTAGACTTCCTACATTAAATCCTTCACTTTGCAGGTATTTCATAACATCACATTCTATTTATTTAACTTCTGGTATACTAATCATTTGTTCTATGTCCCCCTTTGTGATCTTCTTTTTTATATTGTGAAATTTTCCATAGCTGAGTGCCTTTTGCTTGTATTTTTCTTCAAATTTCTTTGGAGTTGCTTTTTTGTATTTATTAGTTTGTCTTTCTCCTTTGAATAAATATTGATTCATATAAGCTATCTCTTTGTTTCCCCAAGTCTATGTTTCATTTTTATATCTTTCAAAAATCTCTAGGTTTTGTTGTTTATATTTTTGTACTTCTTCAGTCACTTTTTTTTCCAAAAGGCCCAAAGTTTCTTGGTTTATATATATATATATATATATATATATATATATATATTTTTTTTTTTTTTTTCATGGATCTGTTGTATTAATGAACACACATTTGTATTTGAAGCTTTTGACAGTTTTTCTTGTACAAGTATTTTTCTTTCCTTTAATTTCTCTGTTAATCTTTTCAGTACCTTCTATCTGGAAATGCTGGGTTCCTGCACAATAGTAACAATACATCATTTTTTTTGCCCTCAGTAGTCTCCTGTAGCATCTTTATGGCTCTTTTTATGGCTGTCAGTTTTTGTGCTTTTTGTGGACTACTACTTCCTTTTACAATGGGGAGGGGTGGGGGCATCCTCCCCCTAAGCTTGGCTTAACCTCAGTTTTGGAATGTTTCCGTGTCTTGAAGATTCTTCAATGCCATTTTCCAGTCCTGTTACTAGTGTCCATATCAGGATTGGGCACTTTTTTATCCTGGGATTTGTACACCTATATTTTTAAATTTTTAATCTACTTCTCTACATGATATATGCTATATGTTATATAACATACAGTCTATATATATCAGAGTCATCCTGATGAGATTTTGTAAAAACAGGGTCCACTTCTTGAAGGTACTCACCACTTGAGGATGAAGTAAATTCCATCAATACTAATCTTCTTTGCTTGCCAATTTTGTCATTTCTCCATTCTGAAGTCTTTTGGGTTTCTAACACCATGAGAGGAATGGGCCCCATTCCCAAGTCAAACTATGATTAACGTTCATGAAATTAGTATTGTTTCAATCTTTGATGTCAGCCAAAAGTGCTCTGTGCAGCACATGCAATGTGTCCAGTAATGTCTCCTTCTGCAAATTGTACAGACTTACATACACTGGAAACATATCTAAATATGATTTAAATTATTTTTTATAAGACCCAGTTGCTCCTACTGCTATTGGAACTGTGGGTATCCTTCTTCCACATTGCCCTTGTTTCTGCCTGCAAATCCTGTTATTTTATGACTTTATGTCTATCTGTACGTAAGACATTGTGTAGTCTCTAGGTGTACTGATTTCAATGAACAAAGCTATTTTTGTTTTCTTTTCCCAGACTATATCTGGTTTTCTTGCATCGATTTTTGAACTGTTGGTAATGGCTGATCCCATGTGATATAAACTTCATCATTTTCTATAATGCTTTGTGGCTCATGGTTCCAATGTTTTTCAGCTACTTCAGTATTATAATGTTTGCACAATACCAGTTTGAGGTGTAAAGTCAACTTATTTCACAAATGTGGAATGCATTGAGCTCTGTCCAGATTTCTAGCACTAAAAAGTTGAGAGGAATACGGCGACCATACAGTCAACTATATGGAACATAGGGAAATATGCTTGCTTGCAAATGATCTGTTCAGGCTGCCATTTACCTTGTGCATCTAGTGTTAACATCCAGTACCATTTCAAAATTTTTTTGAAATGTTTTCATCTCAGTGTTCACAAAAATGGACAGCTTTTGTGATTTAAACCATTAACTACATTTTAACTAACATTTTGTACTTGCATGTTAAGTAAAATCTATACAAGTAATGGCTATATTCTTACAAAATGCTATAATATGTGGTATAGAAAGCATTAATAAGTAAGAAGTGTTTTACTACAAATTTGGTTTCATCATTGTTGGATACAAGTCAAGAGTTCAATAATTACTTGAAAACATTTCCTTAGCAAAGAGAATTCCACAAAAGGTGTGAAATGAGGTGAAAATGTGTCCTTTCATTTTGATGAGGCAGTGGAGACAGAGGTCTCTGTTTGAGAGATTTCCTTACTATCGAGAGCTTCTCCCTGACAGGATTACAGTTTCAGTGTATGAGTAGTTGCGCAAAAGGCTTTATTGGTGGGGCTTGATTCCAACTTCCTAAAGGATTTTGGCCTCATTTGAGAACTTACAGTCAGAGGGAACAGTTGAAAGAGAGTTTAGCCCAATATTTTTATATTGCTTAATTCTATGTCCTGTATTTATAACAAAACTGGCTGACGTTTATGAAAGGAGGAATTATGAATTTAGACCCCATTTGTGGTATGTATTAGGGACAGAAACCATCATGTTAGAAGACTGCTATAGCATCACAATGTAATATAATTGAACCAGACAGCTGCTGAGTATTACAGCTTGGAAAGCTCCCTGTCCTGCATTAGGGTTATGTACCTGTCCTATCTGCTGACCAGGATTCCTGCTAAACAATAGTACCTGTTGCCTTTAACTACAATAAGGAATAGAAGCCAACCTCTCCCTGAGTTCATCCTTTCAAGAAAGTAAGAAAGTATGTTAGCTGCTTTGGTAAAGTATATTTGTCTAAACATTAGGTTCATTTAATAATCCTCCATTACCAGGATAGCCAGCAACCATACTCTTTTTGACTTCTTTTCTTCCCCCCTACCCTCTCTCACACCCTTCACCTTGCTTTACTATTTTCCTCCCCTACTACTAGATCCACTTCTTTCCTTCCAGGTGTTAATATTGTACTATAGCTTTTACCCACTAGATGGGACCCTCTTCCTTATTCATCTATTCCACTCCCTCATTTTTGAAACACTCAGGAAACTAGTTTTACCTTACTTATTCCATTGCACGTAACTAGTTGTATACCTTACTTATTTCTGCCTAGACCTACTTTAAGCTTCCATTTTTCACCTTCATCTACCTATCGACCCAACCTACCCAGACTATTACTGCATCTATCACCTCCTTTACTTACCAGCACCGAAACTTACCTCTAGCAGTCAGCATTTCCACTGATTGTTTTTCACAGGCTGTTTTTCCTCCTTACTTGGCTTTTCCTGCTCCGTTCGCCCTATGGGCTCACTCCACTCCCCTACCCTACCCCCAAATTTCACCCCCCCCACTGCATCTAGCCTAATACCTCACTAACCACTCCTACTCCCCTAACAGCCAATCACATTCCACACCTCGTTAATTTTTACCCTCTAGCTCACCACTCCTCCCATTACATCTTCTACTCTCACCTTCTCACTCCCCACTCTACTTCTTAAGCACTATGCCTATTTCACCTACATCCCCATACCTTACACCCCTACTTCTTTTCTCAATTCTCCCTCTCCTTTTCCTTCCATATATCTTAACTGCCTATGAACATCTTCACTGCTCTAACTTCCATCAGCCCTCAAAACAAACATCCCTTCCTGCTCTATCAACCACCCTGAAACACATAAACATAACATGCACAACCAACTATTTCCTTCCAGTGTATCACAGAGCCAACCATATTTCCTACAAACACTATCAAGTCAATAGAGCACATAACTTCCTGAATCTTACTCTTATTCACACTTACAGATTACACCTTCACCTCCTTATAGATGGTGACATTCATCCCAACCCCGGCCCTACCAGTAACACCCCTACCAACACAATCAGTCCTTCTTCTGCTTCCATACACAACCCTACAAAGCTTCCAGTTTCCCTCTTATTATGTCACTTAAATATATGTAGTATTAACAATAAAATAACTTACCTTCATGCCCTACTTGAGGTACACAACTTTGACATTCTATGTTTAACTGAGACATGGCTAAAACCATCTACCCAGGACTATGAAATCACTCCTCCAGGATATAGTATTTTAAGAATTGATCACCCTAACAAGAAGGGAGGGGGCATGGCCTTAATATATAAAACAGGGCTCCAACTTACACTACTAGACACTTGTCCTCCAGCTAATACCAATTCCAAAATTCTTTTCACCAAGTTACAACTAAATACTTGTAAGTCCGTCTATATTTTATGCTCATATCTTCCTCCAGGTAATAACATCAACTCCCTTGAAAACATCCTCAGCTGGCTGTCCACTAACTATCCTCAAGAAACCATTGTCCTAGGTGACTTTAATATTGACTGGAATACCTGTAATAATAATAACCCTTCTAACCACATAAACCTTCATGGCTTCTCTCAAATTGTCACCTTACCCAATTAAATCCATAAACCCACCAACAAAGAATCAATCCTTGCTTGGATCCTTATAAATACTCAGTCTCCAATCTACATGGTAGGCATCCTCCCCGATGACATGAGTGATCACTCTTTAACTTATTTAATTCAACATAAGACCAATACACCCTGTCCTATAACCTACAGAGCTTCTCGCTCCAATAGACACTTTAACCCTGAATATTTCCATAATGAGCTGAGCCTATGCAACTGGTCACCCTTGAAACACCTCCAACTAGAGAAAGCAGTGGCTTACTTCAATTCTAAGTTCCGTGAAATCCTCAACTTCCACGCCCCTTCCTGTACCCTTAGGAATTGGACCAAAACTGCACCATGGCTTACAAAAGAAACCAAACAAAAGATTTTGATGAGAAACAAATTTTGGTCTAGATGACGTTCTTCAAAGGACCCATCTGATCACATAAAATTTAAACAACTTGGAAACTATACTAAAGCATCTATTCTATTAGACAAAAAAACACTTCTTCTTTCAACTCCAGCAAACTTACCAACAAAGCCCACAGAAATTCTGATCAGGGATCAATAGACTCCTTCATCCAGGCAGCACTAAGACACCCACCCCCTCTGGAATAATCTAAGTCACTCCCAATCAAATTGCTGACTCCTTCAACAACTTCTTTACTGAAGCTATCCAGTCTCTTGCCAACTCACTACCTTCTTTATCCACAAATTCACCCCCCTCCTCCTTGACCTCTCCACCCACTTTCCAACTCCAACCTGTCCCTACTTCCCTTATCTGTATCCTACTACAAAAACTCAAACCCTCTACCCCCTCAGTAGACCTACCACCTGCTAACTATCTTCAAATTGCAGCCAAAGTTATTGTTTAACCTATTCAATCCTAATTAACAGAACCATAAAAGAAGGTACCATACCAACCATCTGGAAAATCTCACATATTATCCCCCTTCATAAGGGTGGGAACTCTACAGAACTTTCTAACTTTCGTCCAATTGCCCTACTTTCTCCCTTAGCTAAAATCATGGAAAAATGCATCCACCACAAACTACTTGACCACCTTCTCCGAAATGACTTATTAGCTAGATCTCAGCATGGCTTTAGACCCTTCCATAGCAATACTACTGCCCTCCTTTCATTTACTGACCACATCAACAAAAACCGTAACAATAATATCCTGTCCTCTGCTATCTTCATTGATCTTTCAAAGCATTTGACATGGTTAATCATCAAATACTTTTGAATCTTCTGAAATCCCTCTCACTTTACACTCAAGCACTACAGTGGTTCAAGTCCTACTTAGATAATAGGTAACAGGCAGTGCTCTGGGAAAACACTCTATCCACCCTTCTTCCTGTCTCCCTTGGTGTACCCCAAGGATCTAACTTAGGCCCTCTTCTATTCTCCATCTTTATCAACAATCTAGTTATTAGTATTCCCCAAGCTGTAACCATACAATACGTTGATGATTCCACTTTAATCTCCTCAGCTACAACTCCATCTGAACTCCATGCCCTCAACCAAAGTGTCTTTGAGCTTGTAGAAGATTGTTTTTTTTACAGCGCTGTCTCCTCCTCAACCCTAAAAAGACTAAACCACTATTTACTCCTACACAAAAGTCCACCCCATTTCACTTCTCTATAAAATCCAAAAATGGCACAGTCATATCTCCAGACACAACAGCCATACTCTTAGGGGTTACTGTTGACCCCAACCTTAACTCTGATACTCATATCAATACCACAATAAAATTGGTAAACCGAAAGCAAGGCTCCCTCTACAAAATTAAGCCCTTCATCATTCCTACAGCCAGAACTACTATTGCCCACACCCACCTCATCTCCACTCTCTTCTATGCCTCTCCTTTATACACAAATCTATCAAAAACCTACCTCAACAAGCTGTCAATCTCCTACAACAGTATAGATAGATTTGCTACCGGCTCCCCATTTAGAACCCACCACTGCCTAAATTGAAACCAACTCGGTTGGCTGGAACTACACAATCAGTTCTTATTTCAGCAACTAATTATTTCACATAAAACCCTTTATTATCCAGAGAAAACACCAATTCTTACAAATCTTATCAGTCCATACAAAAATCTTTCCAATCTACGCTCAGCTAATAAACTACTAGTATCCACATATAAACCCAATAATAAAGCAGGAGTTTCCCTTTTCTCTAATACTGTGGGTAAACGCTGGAACCTACTGCCTGGTGACCTCACTTGTATCTCCTCTACTTTACTTTTCAAAAAGAAACTTAAATTTTGTCTTACTAGCCACTGGCTCTGTCCCTGTACCAACCCTGACTAATACTTTCTCCTCCTGCTTTCAACATCAATAATTTTTCCTAAGCTATTTCACCTTACATTATTGTCACTTCTAAGATTACTACCTCTAAGTGGGACTTAGCATACCCAAGATAGACTTAACAGACATCCTACCTTCTTCTTCTAGAGGGGTAACCTCCCCTTTACTACTCTCTCCCATTCCTGATTTTCTTCTCTTCTATAACTAGTTTCTTTTCCCATTCCTTACTAATGACTTTGTTGTTCTGGGAATCTCCCTCTTTCTTCTATTACTTTCCCACAGTGTAAACAAAAAAACCTTACTAGTGAAAATAGGGGAAGGGGTATTTTATCTTAACTGAACTTTAATGTATCTGTAACTGAACTTTAATGTTTTGTCCTTTATTTCATCTTAACTGAACTTTAATGTATCTGTAACTGAACTTTAATATTTTGTAACTGTTATTGTATTTTTAATCTTAAAATTTTGTAATTTGAAATATTTTTAATCTTGTTTGATCCTTGTGGAGCTTTTCTTCCCGGGCCTCTACTGAAAATTGACATATATTCAGCTAGACTAGCCCGGTCAACAAATGTAAAATAAAAATAAAATAAAAAATAAATACTCAGTACAACAGTCTTGCCACATTATTATGCCTTTCAGTATTCAGTCCTTCTGCCATTAGTATATCACAACCAGCAACAAGATGCCTGTTTCCAATTATGTTTTAAAAAACCTACATTTGTCTGATTCTCTCACATTTCAATGGACTTTGTGAACGAACATGTACATAGTCAACTATCTTGGGCTGCTAATATAACCTTTCATCTTTTGGTTTAAATTCACCTCTCTTTAACCATTCCTGCATTCAAGCATGTCACCATGAGGTTGTGCCAAGAGTTTTCTATACTTGAAACTATAGTTATGCATTTTCTCCCTTTTAATTTCTCCAAGTCCTTTGAGTTTCTAATACCATGACAGGAATGGATCTCATTCCTAAGTCAACATATGATTAAAGTTTATGAAATTAGCACTGTTTCAATTTTTGATGTCAGCCAGAAGTACTCTTTGCAGCACCCGTAATGTGCCCAATAATGACTCCTGCAATTTGTATGGAGTTATATGTACTGGTAGCATATCTAAATATGATTGCATTTTTGTTTTGTTTTTAATTTTTCCAAATCTTTTGGGTTTCTAATTTCATGACAGGAATGGTCCCCATTCTTAAGTCAAAGCACAATTAAAGTTCATGAAATTAGTATTGTTTCAATCTTTGATGTCAGCCAGAAGTGCTCTTCGCAGTACCCAAAATGTGCCCAGTAATGACTCCTTCTGCAGTTCGTATGGAGTTACACATATTGGTAACATTTCCAAATATGTTTGTAGATTCTTTTTTATAAGATCTGTTGTTCCTACTACTGTTGGAACAATTTGGGTATCTTTCTTCCACATTGCTCTCATTTCTGCCTACAAATCCTGATATTTTATGACTTTGTGTCTCTCTGTACACAAGAAACTGTAGTCACAGGGTGTGGTGACTTCAATGATCAATGCTACTTTTGTCTTTTCTTGGAACACTATATCCAATTTTCTAGCATCTAACTGTTGGTAATGGATGATCCCATGTGATGTAGACGTCATCATTTTCTATGATGGTTTGTGACTCATGTTTCCATTGTTTTTCAGCCACTTCAATACCATAATGCTTGCACAATCCCCAGTGAAACAGTCTTGTGACATTATTATACCTTTCAGTAGCAGTCCTTCTGTCATTAGCATGTCGCAACCAGCAATGAGGTGTGCAACTGCTTCCAATTCTCTTATACAAAACCTGCATTTGTCTGCTTCTCTCACATGTTCAATGGACTTTGAACGAATGTGTACATAGCCCACATCCTTGTGCCAGCAATATTAAACTTTCATGTCTTGGTTTGAATTCACCTCTCCTTAACCATTCCTGTGTTCATTCCTGATCAACATGAGGTTCTTCCAGAAGTTTTCTATATTTGCAACTATATTTATGAATTTTCTAGAGTTCTTGCCTTCTCAGCTGGTCCTTCACCTTATATTCTTTATTTTGTGTTTTGGCACATTCAGTTGCTGCCTGATTTCTTTCTACTTGTGGTTTGATTTCCATTCCTGCTTGACGCCGATATACTTCTGCTAGCCTAACCAGGGAAGTCATCTTAGATTTATTCTCTGCATGTTTCTAAAGTTTTATTACAATTGGGTCTTGTGAGGTCAGCAGATATGTGTGGAATCCCACGATTGCAGATCTATACATATAATCAATTTCAAGGAGGCCCATCCCTCCTTCAGAACGGGGAATATATAATCTTGGTATGCACTGATGTTTATAAATCATTTGGTGAGCATGAAGCATCCTTCTTGTTTTCCTATCTAATCTATCCAATACATTTTGGGGCCACTCAATCACTCCAAAACTGTATGTTAGGACAGGAAGAACAAATTGGTTTATAGTTTAGATTTTGTTTCTATATGTCAACATTCTTTTCAGGATTAATTTAAGTCTTCTAAAGTATTCCTTACTAAGTTTTATTTGCATTTGTTCATGTTTTATTGTTGATGCTTCATCATTTCCCAAATATTTATGCACTCCCTCTTGCTCAAGTTTTTTTAAAATCACATTCTTGTCCCAAACTGATGTTTTCTTGGTGCTGCAGTTTTCCTGCTTTAAAGGTTGCTTTTGGACATTTATCAAGACCAAATGACATTCTTTTATCATCTGAAAAGGTTTTAACAACTTGCAGTTGTACTTTCAGTTCCTCCAAAAGAAGATAAGTCTTTATACTTAGTTTTTTCTAGGAGCCAAATTATAGCCAGTCAAGTAGACAGCTTAATGGGTTAAGAGCAAGGCAGAATAGCAGCGGTGACAGAGAGTCACCCTGGAATATCCCCTTTGAATTTTTATCCCTGGAGTAAAAATGTGTCCTTTATCATGGCTTAATTGCAAAGTGGTCTGCCACTGTTTCATGATCACTGCAATGTAGTCGATCAGTGTGGGGTGTATCTTATATATTTGTAAGCACTCTTTTATCCATAAATGTAAGATACAATCAAATGCTTTTTTGTAGTCCATCCATGCCATACTTAAATTCTTCCCCTTTTTACAGTTCTCCACTATAACTTTATTTAATAACAAATTGTCCTTTGGTCCATATGACTTTCTTTTATTGCCCTTTTGTTCTATTGCCATAATTGAATTTTTTTCTAAATGACTATAAACTCTGTCGGCATCAGTTCCAGTGTATAGTTTATATGTCATCAGAAGGCAAGTTACTGGTCTATAATTTTTAGGATAGCTTGCAGGTTCACTCTTAAGTAGGAGCATTGTTTTTCCTGTTGTTAGCCAGGTTGGTGTCTGTTCAGGGTGCACATATAAATAGTTCTTACTCATGGCTAAATCTTCGTGCAAAGATGTTAATACTTTTAACCAAAAGTTAGATACTGCATCTGGGCCTGGGGTTTTCCAGTTAGAGGTTTTTCTTAACTTTGTTTCAATCTCTCATGCTGGTACTTCATTGCATTTCATATCCTGTACCTTTAAACTTCTTATTCTTTCTTTTACTTCTTCTATCCATTTAACATTTTTGATATGTTCCACAAGATCTTCATAGATACTTTTCCAAAATGTATCTATGTCTTCTTTTTTTTTTGGTGGTCTTTCAATTCCTTCTACCTTGTTTCCCAATTCTCTATAACACTTTTTTGGGTCATCAATAAATTGCTTATTTTGAACTTTTCCTTGATATTTTTCTGTGCACCTTCTAAGTTTTTCTGCCTGTGCTGAGATTTTTAGTTTATTTGCCATAGTGTCTTAATTGCTTTATAGTTTTCTCTATTCAATACTTCCATGCTGGTATTCAATTTCTCTGCTTCCTTTCCCTCACTACCCTGTCTTTTTGTGATGGAATCAGTTATTAATTTAGCTGCACAGTAATATATCTTATTTACTTCTGTTATATCATATGCATCTCTATGGACAGTCCTGATTACTGTGTTAATGTGTTTTGTCAAACTTCTGACTTTTGATGTTTTATTGACCTTCTGCAGTCTATTTCTTTCAATGATCTTAATAGGTGTCTCTGTTTACATCAAAAATAAATATACTTCAAGGCTGGTCAAACAGGGCAATGCACTTGAGCTGCTCCATGTTTAAATCACCAAAGGTAAAATCCAATATCACTTCCTTGCAATCTACAGGTCCCCCTCTATGACCCAGGAAACCCATACCATGTATTTAAACTTATTAGAAACACTAACCATCCAACCCAATACCATTTTCATGGGTGACTTTAATTACCCCACTATTAACTGGGAATTCTATATGACACTAAATGCACATGCACAGCGATTCCTGGATTTTGTAAACACAAACTCCCTGAACCAGATGGTCAATACACCAACCAGGGTGAAACCATACTGGATCTAGTCCTTACTAATATGGGAGACTGCTGCACAACCTCTATGGTAATGCCTTCCCTGGTAAGGTCAGACCACAAAATGCTCTCCCTTGAAGTAAAAATAAAACCTGGATCCCCAGCTAAACATGGAATATTCTGGAACTATTCTAAGGTTAACCTCCTGCTATTAAGTGAGAACCTGGCAAAATTTCAAGCCCCCATAAACCCTGGGAACACTTCTGCCTATGCAGAACTTTTCACAGAAACCCTGTACAAGCATGTTAATAGCTGCATAGAGGCAGCTGTGCCCACCAGGAAGAAGTACAGAACTAACTCAAAAAACAAGCCACCCTAGTGGAATCACAAAATCAATCAGATGTATTACAGGAGGAAGAAAATCATGGCAAAATTAGGAGGTGCAGCACCCAGCAGGATAAAAAGCACTCTTATTAAACTAAACAAACATCTCAGAGGACAAATAAAGTCTACCAAAGCCAAATTTGAGTTAAGTTTGGCCTCCCAGGCCAAGGACAACCACAAAGCATTCTTTAGTTATGTCCGCAACCTCAAAGGCAATACACAATTGTGTGCAGAGCTCATTGTAAATGGAGTCACCTATACTGAGCCAGAAGATATAGCAAACCTACTGGCTGATAAATTCAGATCAAACTTTACTCCTCTCTCCCCCCTCAACCTTCCCCTCAGTAAATATCATCAAATATAACTCTCCCTGCTATCACTAGGGAACAGGTCCTTAATGCTCTCTCAAAGACCAAGAACACTGCATCAATGGGCCCAGACAATAGCCTTCTAAATAGCATGAAACATGACCTATCATGGCCTCTGGAATTGCTATTTAACTGTAGCCTCCAAATAGGATTCATTCCACATGAATGGAGAAAGGCAACAGTCATCCTTCTGCACAAAGGTGGGCCATCTACAGACCCTGGAAACTACAGACCCATAAGTTTCACTAGTCTTATATGTAAAGCCACAGAAAGAATTATCATGGAGATAATCAACAGAGATATAGTAAACCTCCAGACTTTGGACCCAACCAAGTTTGTTTTTTTCAAGGGCAGATCATGCCTACTCAACCTGGTGGACTTCTTTTAGAAGATCACCAAATCAATGGATGAGGGCAAAATCATTCACACTGCCTACCTTGACTTGGCCAAGGCATTTGACACAATACCCCACTCAGGCATTTTTGACAAACTCAAGAGGTTAGGGACAAACCCGTATCTCACCCAATGGATAGCCAACTGGCTCAGAGACAGGATGCAGGAAGTTAGAATTGCCTCTACAAAGAGGCCAGTCACAAGTGGAGTCCCTCAGGGATCAGTCCTTGGACCGCTTCTTTTTGGCATTTACGTCTCAGAAGTCAAGGTCAATGTCAGTGGTCTCTGGCTAACTAAATATGCAGATGATTGCAAATTAGGAGTTGTCAAAGAATCTCACACTGACACAAATGTTCTCCAGGAGGGGCTGACACAGAGAAGCAACTAGTGTAAGAGCCATGGACTAAAACTAAATGCCAAGAAATGCATAATAGTATCCTTTGGGAAGTCATCCACTCCTAGTAACTATCATATTGAGAGCACACCCCTTAGAGCTGACCCAATAGTCATGGACTTAGGGACACATCATGTGTTTCCAGTGGTGAGGTAATCATTCTACATTGCACAACTTATAAACGGAAGGCACAGTGGTGCAGCAGTAGCAGTGTCACCTCACAGCAAGAGGTTCTCTGGTTTGATTCTTGGCTGGGGTTCCTTCTGTGTGGAGTCTGCATCTCCTCCCTAAATTCATGTGGGTTTCCTCCAGGTGCTCCAGTTTCCTCCCACATTACAAATACATGCATCTGGAGCATTTTTCCATGGGCCTCCTCTGAAACTTGTCTTTGTTCCAAGTCGGACTTTCCCAGTTAATAAATGTTAAATGAATAAAATAATAAATAAATAAACTAAGGTATGGCATCTAAGTCCAAGGAAGTCATTGTTCCACTATATTCGGCATTCATCAGACCTATCATTGAGTACAATGACCCCTTTGGTAGGTACCTAAACAGGCATATCCAACAGTTGGAATGTCAACAGAGGTTCCTCACTAAACGAATACAGGGCATAAGTAAAATGCTCTATACAGACTGCCTCAAGGCCCTATCCTTGTATTCTGTCTCCTACAGTTTTTGAGGGGAGATCTATGGCTGGCATACAGGGCATTGTCAGACCCCACTCTAATGGACCTCCTTCATATCTATAAAACAAACAGCACCAGAATTACCCATTCTAAAGACTTAAACCTTGCCTATGATATAAATAGGACCTGCTGGAGAGATGGGTATGTATCCCAGAGATTATCCCATCTATGGAACAGGCTCCTCATCCATGTAAAGCAGAGTTCCTCCCTAACCCCATTCAAGTGTAACTTGGACAACTTGATGGGAAACCAGAAATTCATTCCTGGTTTGGCATCTATGTCTCTAATGGATAGTGGTAACATGTAAATGGTTCATCTCCCAGGCCCATGCTTATACTTATCAGAGTACCAGAACTTGTCAGAGATTTGAGATGCATGGCTAGGCTTAAAAAGGCCCTTATGGTCGTTAGCCTAGTAAACTTCTATGAAGCTATGAACCTATAAACATATGAGCAGTAAAATGTAAATCTTTAAGTGAAGCTGCCTGAAAGATAACAATTGTTTTATTCAAAAGTGGATTGAAAGAAGAGTGAAATGTAAACTCTTTAGTAGGTGAACATTCATGATTTTGAAAACACAGCCTTAAATTCAATGCAGGACAAAAAAATTCCTCTCAGTGTAAAGTGGTCACCTACAGTAAGCTCTACATGTGAAATAGTATGAATCAATTGTTATTTGCTCATAATTTGTTGAAGCAGTTGCATCCCAGAATTATCTCATTTTGGTGTGGGTGAACTCCCACCACCATCAATATCTGTATCAGTCATTGAAAGCATATCATCCATAACATTTTCAGATGTTTCAGAGGTCATTAATTTGTAGTGTGAAAATGCATGTTGGCATTTCAGCTTAACTTGTTGGTGACCATATTCAAATTATTATTTTTTTGTTGTTGTTGGTATCATCAGATTTAGCAAACCATACTGCCTTTTTATATTCTTTCCAAGAAAAATGTCTATTAGATTTAGAATCTTAAATGTCTCTGTTATAGTTACATAATTTATAATCAGCCAAGTCCTTATCCCATGTGGCCAGGCTTTTAAATAAACCCATAAGCTGTGCCTGGTAATTTTTTTTTTCTGAAGCAATCTCTGCCCTCTGGCTGAATTGACCAACCACTTGTCGATGTTTGGGAATTTGATGATCATACAATTCAGTTAATGGACATTATCGAAGTTAATTGTTAAATGTTACACCTTAGCTGAGTAAAAGACTCATCCATATCAGCCACATTTGGTTCTACCATTGCCCTCAAACTGTGAGGAGTGAGGTCAGCTGCCTTATAAGCCTTGAGTAACCTCAAATGCCACACCATCCTGAGGCAGACCTGCTTTCTGCCACCATATGCATGAAAAGTCAAGTGCATGACTCCTAGTAGCCCAGTCTTCTGTCCCTGCATAACTCTCCCAACATCTGATACTACATATGACATAGTCCTACCACAGCCTAAACCCTAAGCCTAAATTCCCATCCAGTTCTCAACTTCTGTCCTTGGTCCATAAGCTTAAATCTGCACTCATCCTTCCTAACCCTAAAGTCCACAGTTGCTGCCTAAACCTAAAACCCCTCCTTCTTAAACCTAAATTCCCCAATTTTATCCAAATACTAAACCACTCCCCACCAAACCTAAATTCCTTAATGGCTCCCTAAACCTAACACCCTATTCACTAATCTTAACCCCCATACCTCTTTCTCCTCATATTCAAGTTCCAGCAGGAGCAGTACTCCCTCCCCATGGCTGTGAGTAGCAGCCAACCAAAGCTACAAGACTAGTGAGTCTCTTGCTTCAAAACAGTGGGTTTGAACACTTATAGTAGAACCATCCCATGTCATAACATCACAATAATTAACTACTTTGTCCAGAGCATGAGAAAAGTAGTCATTCCTTCCCCTATCTTAAATTTAAAGATAATAAGATATTGTTTCACTCTAGCAAGAATAAAGAGCATTTACACATTAAAAGTATTCAGATAAGAAACTATGCCCCATGGAGGTAAAGTGAGATGTACTGGTGATACTCCACAATTAAACCAATTACACTCACAGGAGTCAAAATGTCTGAGCTTCTGTTCATCACTTAGCATTTAAACTATTAAAATGTTAATGCAAAACTTTGATTCGCTTAACATTGTCCTAAATTGTTCCTAAAGAGATGCTACCTTTCAGGAAAGTACAGAGAGCCTTAGTTGTTTAAATAAGAATCCAAATATATTTTGGGATCTAACATCTAAAGTTTATGATGTTGTTTCTAATATAAGTTTCAGAATACCACATTTGGTTTCAACAAAACTGGTTGTTACTAACAGTTTGTGACATTCCATAAATTAATCGTTATAGGAATAAAAAAAAGGAAATATGACAGCACTGGCATAGAAATATAATGCTGCTCAATATCACCAGTTTTTGCAATGTCTAAAGGGGCAGCTGCTGCCTGTTAAGATTTTACAAAAAAAGTATGACTTAGTACTTCCTATCACTGAGAAAATATTTTACAACATATTTCAGCATCATAGAATAAATTAATGGTCTCATAACACAGTCTTATTTCAATAACAAGTACATTGTTTCTACTTTGGTATAAACAGGTCCAAAGTCATAATACAGACCCGTTCATCTCTAGGATGTGAATATAATAGCATATGCTTTCGGGAAGAATAGTATGAAACATCAAGAATCTGTGGCTGTTCCTACAGAAAACATGTTTTGGATTAAGGATATTAATGTGGGGTTACACAGTAAGGTGAAGTCCACAAATACACTTGGAAAAAGAAATATATATATATGAAAATACGCTGGTCGTATGACTGAAGAATTCTTTATCCTTAATCTTCTAGTCCTTCTAGAAGGAAAGAGTTTTGTTGACATGGAGAAGAGCAAACTGGGCAAAGAATGTACTATCACTGATGAGGTTCTGAGTAAACAGAACATAACAAAGCTGGCCCACACTGAACCAATGAATTAATAATATATCTATTGCCTGGACATTCTCTAATCGTAGTCTCTGACAATCTCACATGCACATTTTACATATGCTTATTTGCTATGAGAGCCAATAGAAAACATAAGCAAGAATCTTAAGAAATGTTCTCTTACAATATTGACTGTCTCCTTCTCAGAGAAATTTATGAGGGAAGAGTTGCAATGAAAGCAATGACTGAAATATTACAAAAATAAAGTAGTCCACATACACTGATAGTGTACAGGGATAAAGCCTTCATTTCAGTCCTGGTGACATAAGTGGCTTGTGTGTTTGACTCCACAGACAAGGAGGATGGGTTTACCTATCTTGAGGGGCAAGGAAGATGGGATTGCCTATCCTGCGAGGCAAGGAAGATGGGTTTAACCACCCTGTGGGGCAAGGAGGATGGGTTTACCTATCTTAGGGGGCAAGGAGAATGGGTTTACATATCCTGAAGGGTAGGGAAGATGGCATTACCTATACTGAGGGGAAAGGACAGTGGTTCTCTTCTAGCTTGTACCACCGGTCTGATAACACAGCATCAGCTTTAGAACAATATTCATCAAAATGGAGGGAGTCAGTACCTGGAAGATGTGACCATGGCTGCTGGCAGTCCATGACAGTGCATGTGTGGGCGAATGTATGTATGTATGTATGTTTAATACTGCATTGGTGGCCCTTGAAGCTAACATCACTACCCGGGGTGGAGTTTAGCCATAAAAATAGAAAAAAAAAAAAATCGCTTTGCTGTTGAGAGCACCTTCATGGCTGACTGGATGATGACCCCTTCAGATAACATATGTCTAATCAAGGGGTGGCTGAATGATTAACAGTAACAGAGAGAAGTACATACATGAAACATACACACACACACACACACACACACACACACACACACACACACACACACACACACACACACACACACACACACTAAAAGTAAAGAAGTATGTCAAACTACCAGACCAGTTGTTTTCATTGTTAAAGGACCCTGGTACTGATGGTGTTTTATTGCTAGATTATAATATGAACTTAAGAAAGGAACCTGGAAAAAACAGCCGATCAAAATTACTGAAAGCTGAATTTATGGAAGGGGTAAATATTACAAAAGATTCAACAGTAGAAAGTTCCACTTTTGTTAAACTAATCTCAAGAGATATTCAAAGCTTTTTTTAAAGAAAATTATAATAATCTGGAGAAAGAAAGGAAGAGAAACATAACAAATATGTTAGCAACATTGGACAAAGTACTGCAAGAGAAGTTGCATTTAACTACTCCTGTTTTGGAAGATAAAGAAACCAGTATGGTCTACAGAGTAGATGTACAGGGAGATTTGAAACTGGCAAGTTTAATAAATAATTAGTAGGCAAATGTAGCCTTGATATGAGGAATAATGGCAGTGATATAATGAATGGACAGGCAGAAAATGAGGAACCTTCTCATCGTGATCCGGATTCTTCCATGAGTTTCTTCCATCCAGAAAGGGGTGGGGGAGCCTACAGGATGACCTGAAAAGAAATAGGATCATTAATCACAGGCTAAAGAATATCACAGTCATGTGCATGGATTTAGTATCTTCAGAAAATGCAGAAAAAGAGGAGAGAATATGAATATGGTGCTATGCAACAAAATGGGGACAGAACACACAGATAAAACAATGTATATGGTGGATTATATGTAGTGTACAAAATTAAAGAAGAAAAGTCCTAAAACAATGAAAATGATTTTAAATCAAATGATACAACAAAATCTTAAGGATTTTAATAAGGGCATTGACTATGATTATCTTTCATAAGCAACTGACTGGGTAGAAACAACCAGTTGTTTTCTTGCTGCTGGGTACGTACATTTCAAGTATTGATCTGGCTCAATCAAATGTAGGTTATATTGGTTTATATACTGATATGGGTGACCCTGTATATACGTTAAGTAGGACAGAGGGATGAAGAAACACATGATTAGATGGTGACAGTGTCAGTATAGCTAAGAAAGATTCATATGGATGGTGCAATTGTATCACTAGATGGGACACAACCCTAATGGGATGGAAGACTAACATTGAATATTCTGACTTTTTATAATTTATCAAACTAGTTTATGGAATAAACATTTATTTAAAATTTATCAAAATATGTATGCAATAAGCATGGTTAGAAAAGCTTCTACCATATTTCTGGGCAGGTTTTAATGTATTTCAGACTGAAGCAAGACAAGAGTCAGAATATTATAGAACTGAAAGTTACTTATTAATTTTATCTAAACCTTATTTATTGTGCTTGATGAAGATTGATTAATGTAATTGTATTACAGTTGAAGGCATCTGAGAAGGAAGAACAATAACAAATGATAATGTTTACATCCCTCCTGTAGAGGCATATCATATAGATAATGGTGCCTGGAAAAGATTTCAGAGCATTGTAGCTGTATAACTGTCTAAAGCTAAAGCCACAAGTGTGATGATTATTGGGAATTTTAATGCCCATATTGGGGTGTGAGATGAAAGTCAAGATAATACCCTTTTTATATATATATATTTTTTGAAATTCTCTTTATTGTAAATTTTCAGCAAAAGGAAAACAGAAAGCAAAACTCACATTACAAAAATTACATAAAAAACCACATTAGGAATTACAGTAAGTGAACTATGATAAGGAACACAAACAAGAAACCTAAAACATTCACATAAAGGATAAAATATACTAAACCGGAAACTATATACACCTCATACGTTGCCCAAAAACAATTCCTGTATCAGTCCAATACAGCGTGGTGAGAACTGATGGTAACCCTGAAAGGTAAGTCTTTATCTAAGTATATGATCAGATAATATTCCCCAAAATTCCTTAATAATCGGCTTGTGCTTGATATTGTGGAACAAGAATTTGTGTGCTTTGAGGTGCTTAATAGCCATGTGTTTAAAGCCTTCCCAAGAAAGGGAGTGTCTATTTTTCCAATTCAAGGAAATGTAATATTTAACTAGCATAAAAATAGGAATCAGTATCTTGCATTTTCTTTCAGATAGGCCGGGAGGAGGAATATGAAGGATGGTGAATTCCCATGAGAGGGTGGATTTTTCATATCCAATTTTTTCAAGTATCACCCTCAGAGCACACCATAGCTTGTAGGAACACTTGCAGCTCCAAAACAAATGAAGGATATCATCCGTTGGGTTTGAACAATATTGACATTTAGGGGATTGATTAGGGAAGATTTTGCTGAGGACCTCAGGGGTATAGTAAGCATTGTACATAATCATCAGTTGAGTGTATTTCATCTTTTTGAAGGGGATAGATTTAGAGCTTAGATTTAAAGCCTTTAAGATTTGTCCTTGATTTATATCAGGGTTAATCTTTAGCCAGAATTTCGAATAAATGAGTTCCCTCTGATATCTAAGAGTCATGATGACCTTATATGTGTTTGATGTCATTTTTTTTCCACTGAGCAGGAGTTTCCTTAGCGTTATGCATGTTGAGATATCATTATCCGAGACCAATGGGTGGTCTAAGTATTTTCGTTCTAATTCTCTTATTTGTCGTAATATAGT
Source organism: Protopterus annectens (assembly GCF_019279795.1). Classification (NCBI taxonomy): domain Eukaryota; kingdom Metazoa; phylum Chordata; order Ceratodontiformes; family Protopteridae; genus Protopterus; species Protopterus annectens. Next base: position 56,140,902 of record NC_056725.1, read on the forward strand.
CAGGTACTTATAGGGCAAGTCTAGGTGAGTTCTTAGGTTAGATATTGTCTGCTGTCTAAAGGGGAAGAGATCAGAGATAACGGTATTTAGCAGAAGGGGGTATTTCTCCAGGTTTAACATGTGGCCATTTAATTTAAGGTTGGGGTTAAGATGTAGTGGCTGTAAGGTTAAGAACGAGTAAGATAGATTCAAAGATTTGAAAAGGGCCTGTAGGGATTTTACGCTAAATAGTAAGTGCGTTTTAAAATACCTAAGTTACTTTCAATTAGAAATGGTAGGGCAGCAGGGTTGAATTTTAATGTTTTGATGTAGTTATTCTGTAGAGACACCCAAGCTGGGGCCCATGTCGGTGTATCCTTATTATAGGCCGCTATCTTAAATATTCTACTACCATTAATGATCTCATAATAGGTTTTAAAGTCAGGTAGGCCCAGACCCCCCTGCTCCTTGGGACAGATGAGTTTTGAGTATCTAATCCTGACCGATTTAGGGGCCCATATAAATTTAGAGATACATGTTGTAACATTTTTAAAAAATCTGTTATGTAATATACTTGTAGTTGCATGAAACAGATAAAGGAGTCTAGGAAGAATATTCATCTTAATCACTGTTGTTCTGGCCAAAAAAAGGGAGCTTGAGCTTAGACCATCTTATGATATCATTTTGAACATTAGTCCAGTACCTGACTACATTATCCTGATAGTAATTATGGTTATTTTGTGAGAATTGAATACCTAAATAGTGCAGCTGGTCCTTGGATTTGATCCCTGTATTTAACATTATATTAGGCAACATCGAATGGATGTTTATAATTTTTGACATTGCTGATATCACCCTATCAATCCAGGCATGATCAAATTAATGAAGGTAGAAAGAGGGGGATACATTTCCTGGATGAATGTAAGTTTTGAGCCATAATGCAACATTTGGGCAGGACAGAGTTAAATGTTTTACACACATTCTGACTGTCTTTTCTCATGTCCTATCTGGACACTGATTACGACTGGATGTGTCACTTCATATTCTGGTTGTGAAGTTATATTAGATGAGTGGCTAGCCTTTAAAAATTTGTTTAAGTTAAATCAAGGGATAAATGATTATAGGGAAAAACATTTTAAGAGATGCTTTCTTTCCCTTATCCCTATCAGAAGATAACTAGACAGGAAATAAGAACTGCAGCTGATACCTTGAAATTGTGAAAAATGGGAATGGGAAGTTTCACAGAAAAGATTTAAAAGATGTAGTTTCAAACAAACCTCTTTGCATATTTTTCAGTCTCTTGATACAAGCATTGAGATTTGCTTTTATGTTTTAATGAGTAAAGGGTATAACCATATTCAAGAAAGGTGACAAACTTTTCCCAGCTAACTATGTATGCTTATGTTTGTTATGTTTCAACATAGTAGGCTCACTCACTGCAGAGTTGACTTATAAGAACATTTAGCTCCACTACTATTTTGATTGCTTTAGTACTTTGGTTATAATCTGATAAGAACTTCAGATCACACATATATATATATATATATATATATATATATATATATATATATATATATATATATATATATATATGAAGAAGAAATCTCTGGAATTTGTTGAGTTCTCTTCAACCTTTCCCTCTGTCAATAGAAGCATACTCTGGACATAATGAAGTGACATGGCATCTACTTAGAATAAATGTATCTTGTTAGAGTTATGCATCAGAATACATGACTAATGGTAAGGAGGTATGGTCTGACAGAGGATTCAGCAAGGGAAAAATATTTCTTGCCCCAATTATCTTTAAATATTGTGAAAATCCCAGACTGAATACTCTCATCAACCATATAAAGGATAGTCCTAAATGTAAGACTAAATGCATTAGTGCAGTCACATATGCAGATGACTTAGTTCCACTATCTCCCCACCTACTATTACACCTAGGTTGCCTACCTACCAGGTGTATACTCCCCCCGTTATGTCTCTAATACTTAAGCCTTCTAAAATACCACCTCTGTTCTACACCCTACCTTTACTAATCACCCTTTATCCTCTCACCATCTATGAAAACCAATCCCATGTAGGATTCAACCATCGCAAACACCTTGCTAACACCCCAATCCTCTCAAAACTTTATGCCCACTCATTCATGTCCATTGACGCCAACTCCTTTACCCCTACTAACACCCACCCTGTTATACCCAGATATGTTAACACCAAAACTAAATACTACCAAAAACTGATGAATACATTTCTAAAGCTCATAGCTAGTTTGCCCCACACCCTTACTATTGATGGGGATATCCACCCCAACCCTGGGCCACCATCCCCAGGCAACACTAACTCTAATCATAACAGCCTAAACATAAGACAGAGTTTAAACAGACCCCCCAACTTACTACTGACCTGCTACTTAAACATTAGAAGCATCAACAATAAGGTCCACAACCTCCATGCTCTCCTGACAACCTTCTCCCCCCAACATACTTTGTCTAACCTAAACAGGGTTAAAAGCAACTACACCAGATAATGAAATTCTACCTCTAGGGTATAATATATTCAGGCTAGACTGTACTACCAGGAAAGGGAGAGGGGTTGCTCTTCTCTATAAAAGCACCCTATATATTACTCTAGACAACCTTCAATCACCTATATTTAACAAAGCAGAAATTATGATTTCCAAACTACAAATAAATAAAAACAAATGTATAAACATAGTATGTGTCTATATTCCCCCGGGTAATAACTCAGGGACCCTATAAGACATCCTCTACTGGCTATCCAATGCCTACCCCCAAGAGACCATTGTTCTAGGGGACCTCAGTATAGATTGGAATACCTGCAGTGCAGAGACTCCAACCACCCACGTAAACCTACATGGTTTTACACAAACTATAGCCTCCCCTACTAGGATTAGCAAGCCCAACAATAAAGAAAGTATCCTAGCCTGGATACTAATTAATAGCCCCCACCACATGTACAAATCAGGTACTCTCCCTGAAGATCTAAGTGATTATTTCTTAACATATACTATTAGGCATAAAGTTGAATGTCCATATCTACCCACCTATAAAACAATAAGAAATAACAAAAATTTCAACCTTAATAAATTCTTAGAAGAACTTAAATTATGCAAATGGTCAATTCTAAAACAACTACCACTATCATTAAAGAAACCAAACTAAAGATCATCCAAATAAATAATGCCTGGAACACCTGGTGCTCCTCTAAAGCCCCACAAGATCAATTCAAATGTTGACAATATAGGAATGATACAAAAAATCCATATTACTATACAAAAAAACTGTTTCTGCCATCTACAGCAGAAACACCACAACAAGTCACAGACGTTCTGGACAGGTATTAACAAACTCCTCCACCCAGGCCAATCCACAACTCCAGCTCCCTCAGCCCCAACCCAAATATCGCCAGAGTCCATTGCCAACACCTTCAACAGTTTCTTCACAGAATCCATCCAGGCCCTTGCTAGCAAACTTAAACCCACTTGTCCTAACACTGAAACCCCTAAACCCAGTGACATTCTCTCCTTTAGCTTCCAAAAAGTTCCGAATTCACTCATTAGAGCCCTAATTAAAAAACTCAAACCAACCACCTTTTCAGCTGATCTCCTCCCTGCAGACTACCTGCAAAAAGCTGCTGATGTTATAGCATTCCCTGTCTCTATTTTGATAAACAGAACCATAACTGAAGCCTCTACCCCCTCCATCTGGAAAATATCCCATGTCATACCACTCCACAAAGGAGGCAGCTCCATTGAGCTGTCAAACTATAGACCAATAGCTATCCTTTCCCCTCTGGCTAAAATTATGGAAAAGTGTATCCATAAACAACTCTTACACTATCTTATTCAACATAATCTTCTGGCTATCTCCCAGCATGAATTTAGACCAAAGCACAGTACCACCACAGCCCTCCTCTCCTTTTCTGTAATAAATTCCAACTATAACAACAACAAACTATCTTCTGCCCTGTTTATCAATCTTTACAAGGCCTTCGACATGGCTAACCACCAGCTACTCTTACTTACCCTAAATAAAATATCCCTAAACAACCATGCTATACAATGGTTTCAATCTTATCTTAGTGGAAGACAGCAGGCTGTTCTTTGGCAGGACAAACTCTCCATCCTTCTCCCTGTTACTCTTGGTTACCCTTGGTGTCCCTCAAGGCTCCATATTAGGTCCCCTTCTTTTCTCCCTATTTATCAATGACCTCCACACTGTAATCCCAGATGCAACCTGTATATAATATGCCTATGACTACACCCTGATTTGCTCAGCCTCTACGCCCTGCAGATCTCTTTAGTTTAACCCAGAAAACCTTTAATACAGTGGAAAATTTTATCTCTAATCAAGAGCTGATATTAAACCCTAATAAAACAAAGCTATTGCTCTTATCCCCTACTCGCAAATCCTCTCAACCTTCATTTACTATAACATCTAACAATGGGACCATAATCTCACCAAATATGTATACCAAACTCCTGGGTGTTATAATAGACAACAACCTCAAATATAATATGCACATAAACCAAACTGTTAAAACCGTTAATAAAAAATGTGGCTCCCTATACAAAAACAAATATTTTCTCACCCCTCTAGCTAGGACTGCCATTGCCCGTACCCATCTGCTTTCAACTCTACTCTGTGCCTTGCCAATACTCACTAACTTGAACAAAACTGATCTCAGCAATCTCCTAGCTGCTACAATCAAATTGCCAGGCTTGTCACAGAAACTCTCTACTGAACACACCATTGTCAAAACCTAAACCTCTCAGGATGTCTAGAACTCCCCAGGCTAATTCAATATAATCTACTTACTGTAGCATTCAAGGTTATTAACCATCCAGAAAAAAAAGTCCTCCCTTAAAAACATTATCCATCCCTACAAAAATGCTAGGTCAGTTCGTTCTACTACAAAACTTTTGGTTCAATCTGTCAAACCTAGCAACCTGTTTGGAGAATCTTTGTTTGCAAATTCAGTAGGCAAAACCTGGAATTCGCTCCCATCTGACCTTACTCTGAACCCCTCCCTTAATCAGGTAAAACAAAAAAAATCCAACCCAGTATTTTAAAACTCACAGTTATGTCCTTGCTCTAACCTTGACTAAAGCCTAATCTACTTCCATATCCCTACAATTTTTATATTCACAGAGACTTACCTCTTACACTAAACGGTTTGAAAAGAGAAACTGTAACATCTCTGCAGATACGCTGTATATAGCTGCACCTATAGGTTTGATAAGAAAAACTGTAACATATTTGTATATATTTCTGAATATAAACTGTATTCTTCATAGGCTTGAAATGTGAGAGTGTAACTTGTATGCTAACACAATATGTTTGTGCACATACTGTAACTTGCTTGTCTTTATCTGTTTGTAAGTTTGGAGCTTTTCTCTCCAAGCCTCTGCTGAAAATGGACATTTATCCAGTCGGACAATCCCATTCAACAAATGTAAAATAATAATAAAATAATAAAAAAATAATATAATTTATTATGTTAAGGCCTTAAGGCTAAGACTGCAATTTTAATTTAATAGACTTTGCAGATGAATTAGTTTAGAAGAATAATCAGACAAAACAAATGTCTGCATTTCTGTCAATCTTGTCAGGTTTATATGTTTCACTTTAGTTAAAAAAAAACTTTTATTTAAACACCTAAGGAATTTTAGAAGACACAGTCAGTTACTAATGTTGAGCATTATGCAGTTTTAGTAACTTATCTAGCTTTTTGGCTAATATTTTTGTGGATAAGTTCTTGTGACTAAAAACACTCATATTTCAGGTTGTTACTTGGATTTGTCTAATAATCTAGATGTTTGCCCAAATATTAGACATAAAATCATGTTAAATACTGTAAGAAATATTAAACATTCCACACCAGCCGGTATTGATATCTTTCATGATTAATTTCTCTCAAAAATTCCTGAGTATATGGCTCCTTGCTGACAGTTTCTGTTTTAGCGCTCTTTCTGAGCTGGTTTTGTTCCACCAATTTAGAAAGTGGCAATAGTTATATCAGTTCTCAAAGGGAGTATAACTACTTCTGTTGATGACTATCATCCAATTAGTTTGACTTGCATTCTGGACAAATTTGATTTAAGTAAGTGTATTAATAAAACCCATTTATTCGGCATTGGACATTCACCAGCACACCTTTATGGACAGTAGCTCCTGTTTGACTAAACTAAGAAGATATGATGCATTTGGACCTGGCCAAGATATTCATGTATGTTCACATGTTACTATGACATGCAAACAGTTAACAACAACAGTTAAATCACTACATGGGCAGGTAGTTAGCTGCTGTGAAGAACATATAGGGTTAAGATTAAAAATTATTTTTCAGACATAAAAAAATATGGAAATAGGTCCCCGCAGGGATTGATGTTTGCTCCACATATGTTATCCATGTTTATGTCCATTTTTCCAACTCATACTAAGATCTAGATCAGTGAGTTCACCTCTCAATACTAAACAGGGGGCTATTGTTTCCAACCTGGAAGATCAGATTAGGTTGTATGGCTTTATGAACAAACTAGAACTATGGAGTTCAATGCAAAAAAAAAATCAGTTATTCAGAATGGAGTTGATAAGTCCACATACCCCCATGATTTGAATAGCCCAACCTTTGAAAATGTGGTTATTATATATGATCTAGGGGTGGTATCAGACAGCAAAGTAACATTTGAGGTGAATGTAAGGTGCATTACTAGGAACTGTTAAAGTGCTGTTAAACATATTCTGCGTACCATCACTAGTTGGGATTAAACAAGTGTCATCTGCTCTTTATACAACAATGGCTGGACCTCATACTGAGTATTGTACGGTTCTTTGTTCCTATAATAAGGAACAGTTATAAAAGTTAGGGAGAATACAGAGGAACTTTACAAAGCAACTAACTGAATTTGTGGAAACACAATACAAAAGAAGGGTCAAAAGTTTGTCTTTTTTCACAATTAACTACATGCTAATAAAGGATGATGTGATTCTTACATATAACTGTATGAATTATACCAGGATAGCAGCCAGTTTGGGAATTGTGGTTCAAATCAATTCAATTTAAATTCAGTGGGTTAGCTGATGTTCACTGTAGTATGAAAATGTCTAACAGAGAGAATTTCACAGCAGAGCAGGTCTAATGTGGAATGTACTGCCTTATAAAATAAGAAAATATGTAAGCCTGTAGACATTTAAGTGCACAGAGAGTTGGTAATAGGCTATATGATCACACACTGACAGATGTCAAGTTCTTAGAAGGCCTAAACTGATGCTTGGAGCTTGACAACAGCAAATATTGAAACATTCAGTAAATAATCTTGAAACATGTAACATCTAACATTATCGACTTTTACATGTAGCCCCAGCTCCATCCAGTAGAAATTCAATCTCCTCTCAAAGGCATCATCAACATATTTATACTCTTAATTTAAAATACAAACAAAAATATAAACAGGGGGAAGAGTTGCCTGCATCACAGATTATTATAGCAATAATCCACGCCTGGGTGTGGGTAATGCTGGATTTACCCACGGTTGGCTATGTTAAACCCATTTAACATAACAAGACAGTTTTGAAAAAAAGCAATGGAGAAAGCAAGATCTCCATTGCTTTTTACAAACTGTTTCACTATGTTAAATGGATTTAACATAGCAAGACAGCTTTAAAATAAGTAACGGAGATCTCCGTTGCTTATTTTAAAGCTGTCTTGCTATGTTAAACCCATTTAACATAGCAAGACAGGTTTAAAAAAAAGCAACGGAGAAAACAAGATCTCCGTTGCTTTTTACACACTGTCTCACTATGTTAAAAAAGTTTAACATAGTGAGACAGCTTTAAAAAAGCAACGGAGATTCTCCGTTGCTTTTTTAAACCTGTCTCACTATGTTAAACTCCTTTAACATAGCGAGACAGTGTTTTAAAAATGACTTGTACTAATGGAAAAAGTCCGGGCGACCGGACCTTTTTCCATTAGTATAAGTCGATTTACAACGTGCACACTGACCAATCAGCGGGCACGTTTTGGAATATTAATGGGGGGGTTATGGTATAATACATTTTTAATAACAGTACCTGTTACCAACAAAGTCTATCTATGATGTACATTTATCTATCATATTATCATATTCATTAATATAGTACATCAATATCAATAGACATCAACTGTATACATTTTTAAGTAAAGAGAAACAAGTTTATGTATAACTCTTTTGCTACCTTTGTTTATGGCAATAAGATAAACATTCAGTAATTTCCCCAGTCATTTCTGTAGCTTGAAGACTTGCATAGTTAGGAAAATTAAATGATAAATAAAACTCTAGTATTAAACCTTTTAGAGCACTTTGCTTAGCAGATGAATCTTGTATGCCCATAATTTTCAAAGTACGTAACACAATTCTGTGTTCTACATAGATTCATTACCCTTCCAAGTGAATTACAACAATATATATATATATATATATATATATATATATATATATATATATATATACATGTGTGTGTGTGTGTGTGTGTGTGTGTGTGTGTGCATGTCCCTAAGAATACACATGTGCATGCATGCACACACAAACACACATTTTGAAGTAAATAGTTTTTGATCATTTCTATCATTGCATAATCTACTTGTTTTCAGGTTCACAACACAGAAAAAAATTAAGGGGAACATTGTAACACAGTCACAGGAACTGAAAAGGGCAGTTAGTAGAGATTCAAAAGGATTTGAGTTATTTTAAAGACGTGAAAGGTAATTCAGCGAAATCCCATTGCCGAAATATAGTGATAGGGGAATGTTCGGGGTACCTCTATTTAGCTGGAGCAATGCAATGATGAAAATACCTCCAAAGTCCTGTGAGCTCATTATAACACTGCAGTGGAACAATACCTGGATAGACTGCCTGAGGACAACTCAAGACATCTAAGAACAATTTAAACTCTCCATCAGTTTGTACAGGAATTTACCTTTGTAGAGCTCTGGAGGACTTTACAGCATAAAGAGACTGACTATACCATCTTGTCACCTACTGCTGGAGAATATAGTAGGATAGAGTTGTGGCTCAGTTGTGTGGCAGTGGCAGAGTGTTAGCTGTAGATATCTTTTCACAGTCATTATCAGACCACTGTATTGAATGGCTAGAATTTATAGGCATTTAGATCACTAAAATCTCTCCTAACTGGCAGCTCAATCTTGTAATTGTAGATCACCCTCAAGAGGTACAGGTTACAAAGTTACTGAGTTGAACCCATCAAGGAACCTTATTCAATGAAGATAGGTGGCAAAGTCCAAAATGGAACTTACACAGAAAGTTAGAGGCTTAATGAAAATGCAACAGATAGAGAATATATCCAACAAAATTTATTTTCATTATCTCAGCCACTGAGAAAAACAAAGGAAGCCAGAATATTGAAATTCAGAGATTTTATGGGGAAAAAGCAAATATGTAATATAACATACTCTATCTCTTGGAAATATACCAAAGGTAGAAAATGAATTAGGCAATTCCAATGGAATAGAAATGTTAGCATTCCCCAAACATTTAGACAGCAGTCTACAATGTAGAAATGCAGATTGTACTATTTGTTTCATAACTGGTCACATTGGTATGCCCCAGTTCACTGGGTTGGCATCATTAACATCACAAGGGATATCTGTATCAGGTCTACCAGACAGCATGCTGAGCAGACACCAGCTTCATACCAAGTGATTTATGTCTCAAGAATATCCAAATAACCACCCCAGAAACTGTCATATCTGTTCAAAACTAACCCGCAAGGAAGGATGTCTGTCCAAATGCTTTCAAGATAACCAGAATCATTGCAAGCTTGACGATAATTTTTGAACTCCACACCCCAGCTATGATTTTCACATATCTTGAGTTAATCCACAAATAAAAAAAATGCCAAACCCTTCCTCTGTGGCTTTAGATTAGAACATGAACCTGGTCTGAACATTGCTGCAGGTTCCAAAACCTCTGCTATTACGTATACATACAATGTGCAGTATGCAATTACAATGCTCTTATACACAGTAGATGATATAGGGTGCTGGTCATTATATATCTCTCTGCTAAACAAGGAATCATTAATGACAACCTTCTTCTGGGGATCAGTAGTCTGCAAGATAGTGTCACTGTAGCTGGATGTATCTGCACGATGCTCCATATTGCAGCACTGTATTTCCTATTCTTCACATATTTGAGCCCAATGTTGTCACAATCATGCACTCTAAGTACCAAGGCAAGACTGAAAATGGAGAATACATGCAAGCTATCCTTCAGGGATTGAGTATTTAAGGCACTGAAAATGTTTGGTTGTACATGATTTGACATTTACCATAAGGGTAGTGTGACTATATTGTGACTTCAGCAGAGAGCGGGAAAAGGGATTTTGTTGTTAAATTCTTGAGTGATATACCCTCTGGATTTAATCTGACATATATTCTTTTGATATTTGTAATACTCAAACCATATTATGACACCGGCTTTTGATTCCACTGCATGTAGACTTCTATTACGGGCATGGGCCTTGTGCTTGGGCACCATCTTATTTTTTCACTTCGGGGATATTCCTTCATTTTGTTACATACTTATGAGACATGGCACCAGTTTAACTAAAGCTGTACATTTATATGATTTTGACAGGGGAAATCTTTTTTCACACACAGCAAAAAATCCATAGTGTAGCAAGTTAGAGAAGAAGGGGGCAATCACCCTAGGCACAATGTGTTAGAGGATGTGATCAGTGTCAGAGGGGGCAATCACCCTAGGCACAATGTGTTAGAGGATGTGATCAGTGTCAGAGGGGGCAATCACCCTAGGCACAATGTGTTAGAGGATGTGATCAGTGTCAGAGGGAGCAATCACCCTAGGCACAATGTGTTAGAGGATGTGATCAGTGTCAGAGGGAGCAATCACCCTAGGCACAATGTGTTAGAGGATGTGATCAGTGTCAGAGGGGGCAATCACCCTAGGCACAATGTGTTAGAGGATGTGATCAGTGTCAGAGGGGGCAATCACCCTAGGCACAATGTGTTAGAGGATGTGATCAGTGTCAGAGGGGGCAATCACCCTAGGCACAATGTGTTAGAGGATGTGATCAGTGTCAGAGGGAGCAATCACCCTAGGCACAATGTGTTAGAGGATGTGATCAGTGTCAGAGGGGGCAATCACCCTAGGCACAGTGTCAGAGGGTTGAGTTTAAGAGCTCTTGCAGCATTCATAAGTGCACTGCTTTTGTATTTACCAACCTGTGGGAAGAGAAAGGCAATATCTGTAACCAAGTTCCTTTTTTATTTTATTTTATTTTATTTTATGTATTTGTTTATTTGTTTATTTTTGCTGGGAGGGAGTGAATTGGCTTCTGTAGGAAATCAATGCACCAAATGGATTTTTACAAACAATCAGAATCCTTTTTTTTTTTTTTTTTACTTAAAAAACTGGGGGAATAGATTTGCCGGCTGTAGCAAGCCAATGCACCAGTCAGCTTTCTACAAGACGGCAAATCCTTTTTTTGGGGAGGTATAGTATGTCTCTCTGCAAAAAATAAGAGTTTCTATAATCTCTGATCTTCATAAGAATAAGACAGATATAACCATAGATCACCATTATATGTTGACCTGAACTCCCTTATTAAGTTTAAAGTTTTACTATAGCAAAGGGTATCATCAATAGCCTTGTTTGTGCCCAAGTCATTAAATACCATATTTTGTGAACATACAGTCCCAGTATTGAGGGATATTAATAAAGTACTGTATCCTTAAATGAATATACAATACAACCCAGATACTTACAAAAATGTTCCACATCTTCTGGAGAAATTTCCTATACAGCCAAGATACTTACAAAAATGTTCCACACCTTCTGGAGAAAGCGCCTTCTTAGATTTCCAGTCCTTGGCACAAAGCAATTTCATCATATTAACTAATGCTCAGGTTTTTTTTATTTTTCTTACCTCAGAAATCCAAAATATCCAATCACAGTTCAGAGTCACATTATAATTCATTTCCAACAATTGTATTAGATATTCCCAATATTCCTTTCTATGCGGGCAGTCCCAGAACATGTGCAAGTTAGCACCCCCACTCTGGCCAGACCTCCAACATTCACTGATGGATTTTGATCTTGTCTTCAGTTATTCAAATAACAAAGCAAAATGAAACAATCTTTTTTCAAGCCATTCATCCACCACTCATTTAAATATATATATATATCTAAGCCCTCCTAATACCAAGTCTATTCCAGATTTTACCAGATCTACTTTGAAAGGCCCAATTGTCAAAGCAGTGTTACAAGATTGTTTCTAAGGAGTGGACTCTAAACTGAACACCCAAGGTCACTGCAGAAACATATTTTTTTATGAATTTATATATTAATATTAAATCACCACTAAGTAATCTGTAAATAACTGAATACAAGGCTAGCCTTTCCAACTTATCCCCATGACTCAAGTGTTCAACATCTGTGATCTGTCTTGTAAAGCATTTCTGGACCCTTTCAAATCTACATAATTGTGATCAAATACAGGCACATGAAGCCACACAAGATTCCATCACGGATCTCACAAAAGCCTTATTAATAGGAATAAGGACATTTTCATGCCTGCTAACCATGTTACACAAAATATATTTAATGGCTGAGTAGTACTTCTTAATAACCAGTAAATGGTGCACCATCTTAAGAGCTAATTAACTTAAAGGCAATAGCATACCTAGTTAGATGTGGGAAATCCCAACCCCAAAACAACTTGGAATATACACATATAAGAATGAGATCCTTGGGACTTATTCATCTACTACACAGTTATTAATATGGTTATTGCCAATGCCTAAGACTCTGTGGTTCACAGAAGCTGGTGGATTTCTGACTGGATATATAATATAAGGCATTACCATAACCTGCAATGCTGGAATTTTCTCTGATACTGTTTTCACATTATTCAGCTTCAATAGAAAATTATTTACAGCTTTCATAGTTAGTATTGCTAAATTTTCTTCTATTGTGTCTTTGACGCCCTCCCCTACATATAAGGCTGAGTATCTTGAATAGCTTGTAACAGGAATATTCAGATTTTCACGATCATACTCAGCACTGACACTTTTTATCATTGTTGACATATCAAAGTTCAGTACTAGACCCGAGGCTTACCAAATGCCCAGAAATGTTCATTACTCCTACGTGACCTCAGGAAGACTGCTGGTTAGTAGCATACAGTCATTCCCAAATAGCTGAAAGGAACTCATCACCCCTTTAGTTATAGCTAAGTAATGCTCTGATTTGGAAGGCTAACTTATCCATAACCAGGAAAAATAAACCAGGTGAAATGTGGCATTCTTGCCTGGTGACTCTGTCAATATGTCCTGATTCAGAAATAACACCATTTACCACCACTCTGAAAGAGGACACAGTATATAGATTCCTCAAATATCTGGCAAATGTATCTCTAAAATTCCTAGTTTCCAGGACCTGAAATAGGCAGGCCCAGCTCACTGTGTCACATGCTTTGATAATGTTGAAAAAGACAATACATACCCTTTATCTGGTCCCATTAGTTGTCTCTTATCACTTCTCCTTTGACAAAAACATTTTGATCACCCTGTATTAAGGCTGGTATCAGGTTATCCATTCCATACAGCTTAATCTTTTACAGCAAGAAATCTGGACAAAGATATAAATAATTAGGGGTCAAAGGCCCAAAAATAGGGACAATATTTTAAATATTTCTCTTGCAAACTTACAAAGTTGATAAAATAACAGGTTATGCATTAGCATGAATTTTATGAAGGGTATGAAGTCTGAAACTCAAATGTCTGTCATTATTTTCTGACTTAAATCTTCAATGATTTGTCAATTATGCCTGAAAAAAACACAATTTTGTGAATAGGCTAAAAATATGAGGCAATATCTGGACATTTCTGCAAAAATCTGTACAGTTGAGAGGTATGATTATTAAATGTTATAATTGTTGCCAAAGTTTTGTGATCCAGATTATTATGGCATATAGGTTACTTAGTCCTGATATGCTCTCCTTGCAGTTTGGAATTACAGCTTTCATTGCTGAAATAGGTTTTGAAAATGGAGGAATTATAGACCTAAGTCAGTACCCTATAAAGTCTCATCCTCCCCACTTGTGAAATTCCAGGGGAAACCACCCTAGCTGAGAGCTTTGTTTACTTTTAGTTTGGCAGCAACTCTTGCAATTATTTTATAGCTGATAGACTGATTGAGATGCCTATTCCCATTGGAATCTGCTGGGGATGGACTGCTGTTTCGATAGCATTATAAATGGTTAGAAATTATTGCCAAAATTCTTCTCTAAGCTCTGCTTTTCCTGTCATGATTAAGTTGGAGGACTGCTTAATCTGGGGGGTTCTTCTTGAAATACATTCATACTTCTCAGCCTCTTAGAGCAAGAAATTTTGACAAACCAATAAATAATGGGGGGGACAAAGGCCCAAAAATAGGGACAGTTTTTAAATATTGTTCTTACAGACTTGGAAAGTTGAGAGAATAGCAAGTTTTGCATTAGCATGAATTTTCTGAAGGGTATGAAGTCTGAAACAGAAATGACTTTCAACATTTTCTTACTTCAGTCCTCAAAAAATTGCCAATAATTTACAAGAAAACAAAAAATTCATGAGGAACAGACTAAACATAGAAGGCAAAAATCTGGGCATTTTGTGAATATCTGGACAGTTGAGAGGTACGATCTATACACTGTGAGTCTATAGCATATGAATATCAAAGTCAAAGCAAACTTTATTGTCATTTAGAACTACACACACGTATTCTAAACAAAATTTTGTGCATCAGCTCAATTCTTGAGGTTACAAAGGAATGTGAAACAACACATACAAGTACAGGAATAACCATAACTAACAAATACAATACTACTCCCAACACATGCAAGAATGAGCAGAGACATTTACTAACACTCATATATGAAAAAAATACCCTCACTTGAGTTAAATTAAATACCCTATTTAAAGTAAAACTACACACACTACAGATTGAAATGCCTAGGTTATTTGTCTAATATTGACATGAGTGAGTTAAATAATACTGACTATGGATATAATAAATAAATATTGCCCTTACTTGGAATATATGCAAGTATATAGTGCACAAATAAATAAAAATTGACTCATTATGTGTCCAGACCCCTAGGACTAGTGCCTGAGTTCAGAAGTCTCGCATCTATCAGATGACGATCTAATTTCTGATTCTTTAAGGATACTAGTTCAGCCTTCGTTAACTATTGGAAACAGAGGTAATCCAAAAAGTCTGAGTCATGTCTGGTATCCCACCTGTGACGCAGAGTATAAAGCACTAGTCCAGATAAAATCACTTTAGTTAGCAGATCTAGGAGACTCTGTCTCTGATGCCCTCTCTGTGGGAGGAATAAAGACACCCTGTTGAAGTTTCAAGAGATTTATTCACTTAAGTAGGTAGATGGATGAGTCTTTGTTAGAACAAGAGCACTCATTCATCTACCAACTTGACTGAACAGGCTAGCACAGACTTCAGCATGCTGCTGTCTTAAGTTCCTGGTTGTTGAGATCTTGCAAAGATGGATGGACTGCAGGTTTTTCATTAGTCTTTTGGAGGTCACAGTCACATGATCATCCTGGTTAGGCAGTTCTATATTTCTGTACAAAGAATTTTCTTGTGTGGGACAGCTGATTTGTGCAGCGAGGATAGACACGGTCTTTTATTCTGAACTATTTTCCACTCCATTTCCTGTGAGTCCCCTCCAGATGTGTAATTTTGGGTTTTATAATTTATAAAGATCTGCACATTTTAACATCATGCAGGATACCTCTGATGCCCTCCTTGTCAGCTACTAAAACAGCTACATACACTATGACTGAATTAAACATGAGAACAGTCTACAAGGGTGGAGCAATTTCCATATGTTGAATAACATTTGGAAATAGTCTGCTAAACAACAGGTAGTGCTTACCCTAGGGCGCTTCCTTATGCCTACGACTATTTGCAACAAGCCATTCTCTGGTCCTAGCTGACTGTAGTGCAATCGGGACATGTCTGAGAGCATATGTACATCTAAGATAACACCTCCAGTGAAACTCTTGTGTGTCTTTCCAAATAAATCCAAAATACATAAACACAGTGCTTCCACAGAGCCATGAGAACACAGTAGTGAACAAGGCAAATAAAAATTATGTAAAAACAGTGTATGTAATATGATACTTAAGTGCATTCATTGTTAAATAATTTACCACTGAACTTCTTCAATACTACCAAACTTTAACAGGAGTTCACTCAAATTTACTTTCCCTTCATCACATGATTAAATACAACCAATCCTACAACAGAGTGTGCAATATTTGTATCATGAGTAATTAAATTAAATGTCACATACACTCAGCACATAAAGGTGTATAATATGAAATATATCAATTTTGTTTAATGATTAAAAGTAATACTAATAATAATACATACAATGAAGTTACTAAAGAATTACTAAAAATATTCCCTGCAGTTATAATTCTGCTTCTCACCATTTTAAAACACTGCTTATAGATGTGCTGTAATTTAATCCTGGAGGTGTTGTGGCATTTAATCTTAATTGCCATAACAACTCTTTGTATTCTATATGTTCCTCTAATACTTACAGAAACAATTTTGAAAATAGGAAATTGGAAACATCCAAACAAACTGCAGTTAGTAATATGTCTAAATACCATATTGTGCACATTGTTAGTTCTAATATCATTTGAATGTTTATAAATTTGTTTACCTAACATGCACTCCATTTTTCTATGTAAAACATGCCACATGGCATGCATATGGCAAGGTAAACCAGTGCTTTGAATAAACAGTTCCCATCAGCTGGAAATAAGGTGGGCCATGTCCCACTCAGAATAACTATCTTGGCTCCTTCTAGTATGTTAGAACATAGCTTGCAACTTCCATATCTTCTAGTACCCTTCCTAATTTTGCTGTTGTCCAAATGACTGTTGCCAGTGCCTTCTACCAACATCTTAATGTTTCTTACTTTTCTATATTCAAAAGGGGATTTTCTCCTAACATAGTGAACAGTGCAGGGTTGCCCCTAAAGATGCTCCAATTTTTAGAAACAGTATTTTAAACTTCTGTAGAGACGGAATTAAATTCTGTCTGTTCAAATCAGCAAATTCAATTTTATTAATCTCCACATTTATATGGAGACTTTTCGCTAGTTATAGGGTATGCTTATCCCCCATCCTGTAGTAACATCTTCATTTACATTTTGCAAGGACAACTGTGGATATCCTCTTTCATGAGCATGACTAGTAGTCTCTCTCTCTCTGTATCTCTCTCTCTCTCTCTCTCTCTCTCTCTTTCTCTCTCTTTCCTGTTCAATTATTTCAAAATAGAGGCCATCTGTATCTCCCTTACTTGTTGTCTCTTAACCAGACTTTTCTTAAATCGGATTGGGTGGCAACTGTTGAAGTGTAGGTAGCTGATGGAAATTGTGGCCTTTCTCTAGCAAAGCCATCAGTTTTTTAGTGACCAACACATCCAAAACATTCATAGATGTATGGTCAGAATGATGTGAAAATCTAAAAAGTTAGCGGTATTATGGTATTAATTTAAAAAGCAGACACACGCTATCTAACAGTGAATTTTTCCAAATGAATATCTTCTCCCATGACCACATCACCATGTTCGCACAGATGGTAGCACAAGCTGCCTCCATAGCAACCGACTTAACTTGTTTGAGAAATTCTCCTTCAAAAACAATACAATTATTGTTTCGATACTACCTCCATTAACTTAGTCAAACATAAAATCTCATTTCAGTTCAAGGTAGAAATGCTCCACAATGCCTCAACGAAAAACTCTAAGCCTTCATCTCTTGGGAAATAAGATAATAAATCAACCACATCAGTTGTAACAAAAATAATATTTTCACCTGAACAATTTAGGTTAAATTTTTCCAAGAAAATCCCAAAAGTCCATGAGAAGATAACTATTGTTTTTATAAAATATTTGGAACAATTCGCCTATATAAGTAGCCATAAGGTAGGTTTTAGAAGCATGAGAAGCCACTATAGATCTAAAAGGTGAATCAGTTATACTTATGTGAACTTTTAAATACCAAATAATGTAGGAGAAACAGGGAGGGCAGTTGGAGTGATGACTCCTGCATTAAATTATCATTAAAAATAGGTCAGTATATGAAGGTATACTATATTTATCTCATAAAGAGATATAGGCATATATTTTTCCTTGTCTAATAGAAATAAAAATGCATTTGACTGATATAATCATAGGATCATAGGAAGTTACTAGGCTAATAGCCCTTGGGCCCTTACAAGCCTAGTCAAGTTCTGCCCTTGTTTCCGCAATCAAAACCTATTGCTCCTGTCCAAGAGAATCACAGGTGGAACCCACAGGGTGAATTTACGGTTACTCATCTAGTCGTCCAGATTGTGCTTTAAGACAGCCAAAGAGGTGCTCTTTTTGACATTAATTGGGAAAGTGTTCCACATGTGTGGTAACCTCTGGGAGACAAATCTGTCCCTCCAGCAGGTTCTATTAATGTCACATACTAGATTAAGGTTGTTAGAGCGAGTAACCCATGAGCCACTGGACTTATGGATATGCAGCATTTCCAAGAAGACAGAGTCAGAAATTGCCTTATATGCAAGGCAAAGATTGCCTCTCAGTAGTCTGCATGATACAGAATAAAGTGACAGTGATTTCAGCATATAGGACAGATGCTGAAGACCTTTAATTCTCCTTGTGAGGAACTTTTTGTGGTCTTTCCAGTTGCTGCAGGTGCCTGGAAAGGTACATACCAGAAGGGGCGTTGTACTCAATTATTGGCCTGCTGAGGGAAGAGTACAGGGAGGTTATAACTTCTTTTTTTCTGGAGGCAGTACTCTTACTTATGAGATGAGCAATATAGAATACCCTTCTTACCACTGTGGAGACATGGTGATCAAATGTAAGGTTGATGTCAACCTGTGCACCCAGGTCTCAAACCGATGAGTGTGTGCTTAGGGTGTTTCTATTGATGTGGTAGTTAGCTGGAACATCCCTCTTACCAAAAGGATGATAATACATTTTTTGCTTTGAGTTTAAGGCTGTGACTTTGGCACCAATCATTTGTTTGTTTGTTAAGACCCTCTTGTAGGATGTTGACATCATTTGGGGATTCTATGACTGCTCCCAGTTTGCAGTCATCAGTGAACGTTGTCAGCCACAGACCTTTAGTTATTGCTTTTACTTTGCAGAAATAGATTCTAAACAACAGAGATCCCAGAACTGACCCTGTGGAACACCATTGGTTATGGGTCTGCTGTGGAGTTGGATTTCCTGTTTTGACTGTATGGATTCTATTGATATGCCAGTTAGTGACCCACCTAACGATATAAGCGTTGATACCCAGCTGGGTGAGTTTGTCAATAATGCCTATAGGGTCAAAAGCTTGGCCAAGTCCAGGTATGCTGTATGCACAGTTTTCCCCTTGTCCAAGGCTATGGTGACTGTCTTAAAGAAGTCCACCAGGTTTAACAGGCATTATCTCCCTTTGACAAATCCAAACTGAGTAGAGTCAAGTGTTTGGAGATTACCTATATTTTTGATGATAAGGTCCATGATGATTCACTCCATGGCCTTACAGATAAGCTAGTCAGGCTAATAGGGCTACAGTTCCTGGGGTCAATGGAAGCATTGTGCAAGTAGAAAACGATAGCTATTTTCCATTCAGCTGGGATGAAGCTAGTGCTTAGACTATGACTGAGAAGAATACCCAGTGGTGTTGCTAATTCTTGTTGGACTCCATGTAGGATGCAGCCTGGGATGTTATCAGGTCCCATAGATGCTGTGTTTTTGACCTTAGAGAGGGCATTTATGACCTGCTGTCTAGAGATACAAGGTGGAGGACAGTTGGAAGGAATGTCATTGGGTATATGTGGTAAGGACAGGGAAGTGAAATTTTCACAGAACCTGTCAGCTAACAGGTTTGCTACATCCTTATATATGTAGTACCATTAACTTCCAGTTTGGTGCACATCTGGGTCTTACCTTTTAGGCTACGGATGTAACTAAGGAATGAATTATGGTTGTCCTTAGTTGAGGATACTAATTTGTATTTGTAGTTGCTTTGGAGGACTTCACAAGAAACCTTATTTGCTTATTTAAGCTGAGGAAGGAGTGTTTCCAGTTTAGGGCATGCTCCCTCTAACATTTGGACAACAATTTCTTCCTCTTATTGTAAAGCCAGTTAATGGCAGTTGTCCACCATGCAGGTTTCCTCTTCCTGGAAGAGCTTGTTTTGGTCCTATCAGGTATGGCTGCATCAATACAAGTGTTTGTAAAAAGCACTGGTGTACGACTCGGCATAGTTACCAGTCGCATCTGAGTGGGGAGGTGCAGTTAAGCTATTTATGCCATCTCTTAGAAGGATATAATCTGCTTTGGAGAAGTTTTTTAGTTTAGTTGCTGCTAGAGGAGGGGGTTTGGTGTGATTGTTACTTCAAATGAGATCTAACAAGGAAAGACCTCAGAGTGGGGGTGCTACAACAGTACCCATATTGGTAAGCACCAGATTCAAGATGTTGGCATAAGTAGTTGGGGTGTCCACCAGCTGGTCCAGGGTTTTGGAGTTAATAACCTCAAGGAACCTATGGGCAGGTGAGTTTCAGCAGGAGTAATATACCCAGTCAATGGATGAGTAATTAAAATCACCCAGAACCATGGTGTTTGGATGTATCTTGATGGATACCAGTTGATCCAAGTAGGCAGAGTGGGTGTCTTGATTCATGGAGGGAATCCTGTAGCTGGCAATGATTTGAATAGTTGTCATACCTACAGTTAGTTGCACCTGAAGTGTCTCCAGGGGATCATACTGTTTAATAAATCTGGAGGTGTATTTATCTTTAATGAATATTGATACATTGCCTCCTTTAGTTTTCATGCCTTCCATTCATGGTCTGAACATGTGGTAGGAGGTGTAACCTGGTATGGCTGGGGTGCTCTGCTCTGCATAGATGTTAGCATCTTCCAAGGTGAGGACTGCTTCCAGTGATTACAGTTTCATGCTAAGACTCCTAGCATTTAGCAGCATAACCTTGAGGTTGTTTTGTGATGAAATGTTTACATCAGGTATTTTGGCCTTGTGACATTACCTAAAAAAGGCACTATCGGGGTGGCAAGAGCCTTTGCCAGTAGCTGAAATCTCAGGGGTGACAGATGAAGACCATCTCTGGCAAAGCATTGAGGTCTATTGATCATGTCATCCCAGGCTGACAGAAGCTAGATCCCCTTAGAATGGCACCAGATGCTAAGCCAATTATAGAAGTCAATGATTTTCTGTTTATATTGTGGTATCATCCTAGGTGAGGGTAATATGCTGCTCAAGGCTAGGGACATACCTGCCTGCAACACATAATCAGAGAGCTCAATCATGTCTCTCTTCATGTAGTCCAAGGAGGTATATCTCAAGTCGTTCACACCAACATCTACAATGACCAAATCATAATGGTACTTGTTCATAGGCTCATAGGTGTTTACTAGGTTAATGACCACAAGGGCCTTTTTAAGACTAGCCATGCATCCTAAATCCCTGACAAGTTCTGATACCCTTGATAAGTGTAAGCATGGG
This sequence comes from Protopterus annectens, assembly GCF_019279795.1. Lineage (NCBI taxonomy): Eukaryota > Metazoa > Chordata > Ceratodontiformes > Protopteridae > Protopterus > Protopterus annectens. The sequence goes on from NC_056725.1 coordinate 56,162,513, forward strand.
CCTGGGAGATGAACCATTTACAAGTTGCCTGTGTCCATTAGAAACCTAGGTACCAAACCAGGACCAGTTTCCCATCCAATTGCCCAAGTTGCACTTGAATTGGGTTAGGGAGGAACTCTACTGCACATGGATGGGTTTCCTGTTCCATAAACAGGGTAGTCCCTGGATACATACCTATCTCTCCAGCAGGTCCTATTTATATAGGTTCATAGGTAGGTACTAGGCTATTGGCCCTAGGGCCAATATAAGCCTAGCCAAATGGTACCCTAGATTTTGCCACCCAAGAAAATTATTTTCCTGTGCCTCTGTCAAGCAAAGCCACAAAAGTGATCTCCGGGGTGAATTTCCTATCTCCCATCCAATCATCAAGATTTTTCTTGAAGAGTGCTAATGAGGAGGTTTGTTTGCTATAGATAGGTAGTTTGTTCCAGAGTATGGGAAGTCTCTGAGACAGGAATCTATCCCTCCAGCATCTTCTGTTTATTGTGGTAACAAGGTTTAGGTCCCTAGAGCATGTAGCTCGGAGGGATTGGGATTTCTTTACCTGGAGCATAGCTTTGTATGTTAGGCAGAGATCGCCCCTGAGTAGGCGATATGCGACAGAGTAAAGCTGGAGTTTTTTTAGACGGTCTGAGTAGGGCATCTGTTTGAGGCTGGTAATCCTCTGTGTGAGGTACTTCTGTGGCCTTTCCAGTTGTTGTAGATGTCTTGTGAGGTACATACCAAAGGCGTTGTATTCTATAATGGGTCTAATGAGTGATGAGTAGAGGGGAACAATGACCTCTTTTTTCCTGGATGAGAAACCTTTTGTGATGAGGTGTGCCACGTAGAAGGACTTCCTGACTACTGTAGCAATGTGATTATCAAAGCAGAGACTACTGTCCACTTGTGTCCCAGGGTCTCTTATCACACTTTCGGTTGTTAAGTAGACTACCGCCTATGTGGTAGTTCATGGGTACAGAGTTTTTACCGAAAGGGTTGATGATGCACTTTTTGGCATTGAGCTTGAGTCCATGGCTTTGACACCAGGCATCTGTCTCAGTGAGGCCCTTTTGTAGTATGTCCACATCGTTAGGAGTTTAGATTATGGCTCCTAGTTTGCAATCATCTGTGAACTTTGTTAGCCAAAGACCTTCTGTGTTAGCCTGTACTTCAGAGAAGTAGATACCAAACAGGAGAGGACCTAGGACTGAACCCTGTGGTACTCCACTTGTCACTGGTCAGAAGTTGGATTTAGAGTCTGCTATAATGGTTGGTTTAGTATGTATGTATTTTGGAGGTTTCTGGTGTTTAGGTAGATTTTTTGTAGCTTCATGAGGGGCTGACACATACAAACAACTGGTGTCAAAGCCATGGACTAAAACAAAATGCCAAGAAAAGCATAATAGTATCCTTTGGAAAGTCATCCATCCCTGTTAATCTCCCCTCAAAAACCTGTAGGATACAGAATACAGGCATAGGGCCTTGAGGTGGTCTGCATACAACATTTTACTTATGCCTTGTATTCTTTTAGTGAGGAACCTCTGCTATCACAGGTAAGGTTTAAGTCTTTATAATGGGTAATTCTGGTGCCGTTTGTTTTTGGATATGCAGGAGGTCCATCAGACTAGGGTCTGACAATGCCCTGTATGCTAGGCATAGATCTCCCCTCAAAAGCATGTAGGATACAGAATACAGGCATAGGGCCTTGAGGCAGTCTGCATAATACATTTTACTTATGCCCTGTATTCTTTTAGTGAAGAACCTCTATGGGCTTTCCAGTTCTTGGATACACCTGGTTAGGTACCTACCAAAGGGGTCATTGTACTCAATGATAGGTCTGATGAATGCCAAATATAGTGGAACAATGACTTCCTTGGACTTAGATGCCATACCTTTGTTTATAAGTTGTGCAACATAGAATGATTTCTCACCACTGTAGACACATGTGTCCCTATGTCCCTGGCTACTGGGTCACATCTAAGGGTTGTGTTGGCAATATGATAGTTACCATGGATGGATGACTTTCCAAAGGATACTATTATGCTTTTCTTGGCATTCAGTTTTAGTCCATGGCTCTGACACCAGTTGATTGTCTGTGTCAGCCCCTCATGAAGAACATTTGTGTCGGTGTGAGATTTAATGACAACTCCTAGTTTGCAATCATCTGCAAATTTAGTCAGCCAGAGACCACTGACATTGACCTTTACTTCTGAGAAGTAAATGCCAAAAAGGAGCAGTCCAAGGACTGATCCCTGAGGGACTCCACTTGTGACAGGCCTCTTTGTAGAGGTGGACTCCCCAGTTCTAACTTCCTGGGTCCTGCCTGTGAGCCAGATGAAAGACCTGAGTGCCTGCATGATCTGATGAATCCTGGCACCAGAAAGGCAGCTGACTGTGACTTGCTCCTTGTTCAGTTTGGTGAGGGGAACATCTGTGTGTCTCACTATAGAGTCGCCTATGACTAAGATATTTGCAGTCGATGTGCATTGCCTTATGGGCTTTGATGGTGAGACACTTGAGTCATTATGTGTATTGTGTGTTTTGGGTGTTATGGTTGGTTTAGTATGTATGTGTTTTGGAGGTTTCTGGTGTTTAGGTAGATTTTTTGTGAGTACCTCTGCATATGTTGGTCTATGTATATGCTTTGTGTCATGAGTAGGAGTTGTGGCAGGTGGGCTGACAAACCACTTTTTATTGCTATCTATTGCGTGAGAGCGCTGTGATTCCAGATTCATAATGCAGGTGCATCTCTCACAAATGGTACAGGAATAATTTAGAAGTAGGGGGTTGTCAGTGAACATGAGGCAATTGGTACACTGCCTCTGCCGACCCATGTCAACCAGGCTGGTAGGAGAAAAGGGGGAACTGAGATTTCATGGTCCTAGGAATAATCTTGGTCTGGCTATAACAGTTGAATAGGTAATACAGCAGGGGAAGGTATTAGTAGGTTTAGGTACAAAGAGCTCTGGTTTATGTAATAATTGTGAGGCTAGAGAGCAGGTGTCTTTAACCAGCAATCCCTCTGCGCAGTAGTGCACAATGCTACATGATGGGCAACCAGGCACAAACAAGCACAAACTGGTTCAAACCCAGGCTTTTAAAAGCAGAAAAACAGGAAACAGCCAAAGTTCAAATTATCCAATAAAAATGCCCTAAACAGAGCCCTGCAACAGTAACTCTAGCTATATCAGTCCAAACTGTACCTTCCTGCCACGAGGGCACTGGGGGGCCTCTTCATAAAAAAGAATAACTTTTTATGGGCATCAAAGGTCAAAAACAGTACTAGATTAATCAAAAACATGAACCTAGTCTATGCTAGTGTATTTCCAGTGCAGCAAATAAGTAAAATGAACAAAACCAGCAGATGAGCAGTAATTACAATTGTAAGAGGAATTCAATTAGTAGACAATCTAAAAAATGCAGTAAAATAGAGTTGCACAGTTTAAACAAACATATATACCGCAAATATTGTTATAGTTAATCAGAAAGTGCAGAAAATAGTTGAAAATAAGCATTTATCATTAGTAGTCTCTCAGCAGGTCTTTGGAAAACAGTAGAGCAAGTGCAGAAGGCCTAACTCACTTCAGCTTTGAGCAAACAAGCACAAACCGGTTCAAACATATGCTTTTTTAAAGCAGAAAAACAGGAAACAGCCAAAGTTTCCTATTGAAATTTCATTGCCTGATGGTTCCCTATCAACAGGAGCCCTATATCCCGCATCATGTGGACTTAAATCAGTTGCAACATTCATGCTTCAATGCCAGTCTGCTTGGATGTTTCATTAAAGATAGGCAAGTCATAGCCACACAGCAGTCATCTTAAAGTTAACAAATTTAACACTCACATGTGTCACCAAAGAATAGGCACATGATGAATTGGTGTTATCACCAACCGTCAAACAACCAAGTCTGTAAGAAGGAGGAGCAGGGAATAGTTCAATTCATTGAGATAATAACTCCACCAACTGTGTAAGCTCACCAGTGAGTCTTATGATGTCATTGCTGAATTGCTCACTCTTGTCAGTATACTCACTCTCTAGAACAATCTCCCCTGATGCTGGTAGATCTATATGAATGTTGCTGGCCACCAAAACTAAGAAAACAACTCCAGCATAACTTGTTTGTGTTGTTACAGATAAACCCAAAATATATGAACACAGCACTTCTATTGAGCCAAGAGAATTTACCAAGGAACCAGGCAAATAAAAATAATGTTAAAACAGCAAATATTATCTGATACTTAAGTGCTTTTTTCCCTAAGATATTTACCACTGGATTTCTTCAAAACTACCAAACTTTACAGTAAATCATTCAAATACACTCTTCCTTCGTCACATGATTAAATATAACCAGCCCTAGACTAGATTGCTTGAACAGTGTTTTTTTTTAATGAAAAACAACACATAAAGGAACACAGTACATAAATATTCCAAAAACACCATTCAGTTCATTAGATTACTCAGGAAAATGCTCAACATGCTGAATGCCACTAGTTTTTACACCAAAGTATCCAAAAACAAAATAAGCATAGTTAATGCCAATATTAATTTAATTCTTAAAAATGTATTGTCACAACAAATAATCATGGAATATCTTCATCAGATTTTGCTTGTCTAACCCAGTTGTGCCTGCAGTAGTTGAGATTTCTAAAACCCACACTAACCTGAGTGATCTACCACTGCAGCCCATAGTCTCTGCATGTGGTTCCATCACACAACCTCTTGCTATTTTTGTTGATCACAAACTTAAGAATATTTTGGGTAAGAATCCTCAGATAGTAAAGGACATATGGCATTTTTTGTCATCCCTTCCCAAGGTGGAGCATTCTGTCAACTTGTTAGTAATAGCCGACATTAAAAGTTTGTACACAGTTATTCCTCACAAAACAGAAATGGAATGGTTTATGTTTTCTGTGGCAAAACACACAGAATTAAATACAACAGAAGTCAGATTTATATAAATTTTTATGTGCATGACACTGAAGAACAATTTTGTCTTTTTTAAAGGTGAATACTTTCAGCAGTTCACTGGTGTGGAAATGTTTGCAGCAGCAGCACCCATTTATAGCAACCTAGTTCTTATACACTGGGAAAAGGAATACATTTTTGCCTGTTCATTTAAAACCATCATTGTATTGCATGTTAGATATCAAGATGATATTTTCTCGTTATGGTCAAGTACTACCAGTGAAATGGAATATTTTTTTAAAAAACTTGATACAGACGACAGAGTTTCTAAGATTTTCCTGTTCCTTCGCTAAATAGTTTTCATTATTTGAATGTGTTGATCCCAAAAGACAATGTGTGCCATTGTTTTCAATCTTCCTTATATCATACCCCAAGCTTTTCTAACACCAGTCTCCACTACAGCAGCTGCCATCCTTTTCACCAGAAGTGCAGTCCTGCGAAAGGATAAATGATAAGACTGTCCCAGATTATTTCATTGGATAGTGTGTTTTTTAGAAAACAAAATGCCTGTTCTTAAAAACATGCTCATCAGCGAACACTACAAAGTCCAGCTCATTGAAGAGACAGCAGCTGCAGTAATTAGAGGTAGAAGTCTGGTATATAAACCCATTCTGAATGATTGGGGTTCACTGTGAATAACAATGAAGTATTCAATCTTGGACCACTGAATCTTTCATTACAACTTTTTCAGTGGACGTGGGACACATTTGTAAAATTGTAAACTACAACTGGGAAAACACTATGCCTTTGTACTTCATGCAAACCTTAGGTGTTGAACCAAAACTAGTTTTTAGAAGGGCACGTAATATTAAGGCCATAATAGATAGTTCAAGACACTTTTATCACTGACAATGGAAAAATGTCAAAATGTGGGATGTGCAGATAATTAGATATATTTATGACACAACAAATGTCTCAGTTAAAAACTATCAGAGGATGATCCCTTGAACTTGTAGATGTAGCTGCAGCACTAGAATAGTAGTATATTTCACACATGTCTTTCCTGTGATGCATATTATGTATGGAATGGACTGTTCCCTTAAAGAAAAGATGTTGCAGGTATTAATAAGGTGATTGTTAACTGTGCACTAGTTAAGCATTCTCTTATTTTCCCAAACTACAAGAAGATTGTGTCTTTTGTGATTAGCAAAATAAATCTATCTGAAAGGGGAGGTACCTAAAAATGCAGACTTGAATCAGTGCTATAAAGTTTTCAGGAATCATTGACAATTTTACATATTGCCAATCTTGGCACAGAAATCTTTGAAATATTAGCTGTAAATAGACGTGTATTATAATGCCACCTACAAAATATCACTTAAGTGTTTTATCACTTTAAATTGTTGTACATGTTAATTTTACTTGCTGACTTTGATTGGCTATTGCTGTTCACACAATTCTTAGTTTTTAAAGTGAGGTTGAAAATGTTTTTAACAATTTTCATTGTCTGTTTGTTGCTGTGGGGTGAAAGCACTCAACTGTTTTTGGAATAAAACATTTTTTGTGAAGACAAACGGAGGAGTTCCTTTAGTTCTTAATTTACATTTTTTTTGCAGTACTGGAAAATACAATTTCCCTACAAGTGTATCTAAACAGTCAAAGTTCTGTAAGAATCAGCATCAGTGGATGGTTTTTAGTGTCAATCAAAATCTGAATTGCTAAAGTAAGCGTGCCCTTTTTATTTTGTCTATCTGGAACAATTAGCTGCAAAATATTCAGTAACCCTCAGTTACCTTAAAAATGAATATAGAACGTTTAGCTATTTGATCATAAACATTACTTCTTTTTACTGATGACAAATGATATGCTTTTATAATCAGAATTTATTACTTTATTAACTTTTCTCCTAAAACAAAACAGCATTGCATTTTATTACAGGTCAGCAGCCAGAATAATGTTTCTTTTATCCTTTTTATTTTTAAGCTACTTAATCGTCAGTATTATACCGCACTTTTTAATCAATTACATGTTAATACTTTAGCAGATTATATGAGAATGACAAAATGCCTCTTCAAAAAAAAGTATTGGGGAAAAAAATCATTCTGCAAAATTGTCCTCAAAAACTGGAACAACCTCATGAAAGACATTAGAGGTGAATCATACTACAGAACTTCTGGTTAAAACACACAAAGCATTTATAACTGGTCACAGTTGCACATGTTTCAGGGTTGCAGGTTAGTTTCAGCATCACTTTCTGAAAAGTGAAGTGGGTATGCAACTGCCACATCATCCTCTACAAACGTTACTCTCCCTCCTAGTTCTCAAGAAGTACTATTGAATTTTGTATAGTCTTTACTACTCTGAACCTTTCTTCATCCTTACCACTCTGTGATCCTTTCACACATTTTGTTTTTGGGCTTTTTATGTCTCTATCTCCTATTATTTTAAAGTCTTATGTACTGAATGCATATTAGTGTTTTCTCCAACAATGTGCTAGCACTTTTTCCACAATGCATAGTTGTAGTACTTTGATTTTTCTTTTACTGTCTGATGCCTTAAAGTCCTTGGTTGTTTTTGGAAAAGGCCATCCGACCAATGCTTTCACCTGGTAATAATATTTAATAAAATCCCAATATAACGATCCAGAGATTCTTACATATACTAAACTATTGCAGTAAAGTATCTAATTTAAAAAATCAACACTTCTTCCTTTCAGGAACATCAGTGTGATAACAAATCCCACCCCGGTATTGTCTATTGCTATATCCCTTAAAGAGTTGCAATCCATAGGAGTAAAATATAAACTAAATATTACATTTTCTATTCACATTAGCTCTAATTCTGTCATGGGTAGGGTAAATATTGACAGAAAATTGTGAATGAGTTAAATTCAGTGTTCCAGAAAGGTTCTTTATAATCAAAAATGAGCATTGCTTGACTTCTGTTTCTGCAATAATTCAGCCTCTTTGGTAGAATTCCTAGAATTATTTAAGTCAAAGTTCTGATGGCAAAATAATACTCTTGGTTTAGTCTTAATCACCTTTCATGTCTCAGAAATAAAGGATGTCTTAAAGTTGGTGAAGTTCATACTTTTCTATACTATTTCTTGAATGTTAAATTGCTCTTAATTCATGATCATTTCATTTATTCACAAAGAAATACTACATTATAAATCATTATATCTAATGTGCTAGTTCATAAAACAGAGATATTCCACTACCATCCATTTTTTAGATACATCCTTGAGTTGATTCACCAAATGTCCTTTTCCAAGATATTTTTATTAAGACACAACTGAAACAACATAGGTGCACATACATTGATGAAAAGAAAGTAACCCTTTGTGATATTTCTCAATATTTTTCTGCTGTATACATATATATTTTTAACAATTATGATTCACTACAGCATTACATACAATCCTCAGTTAATGCCATCCCTAAAAACTCAGTCATCCTCTTGAATATTATTCTGCATGTATTGTTTCAGAAATTCTGTTTATTCTTATGTAATTTGTTCCTTCCCTTTTCTAAAGATCACATAACAGTTATTTTATCTTCTTTATAATATTCTATATTTCAGTTACTGTTGTTTTAGATTATGATTGCCATTTCCTAGTAAATGTTTTTATGGCAGCCAATAGCTTAAAACTTAGTAAGGCCTTACTATGTCTTGACAATTTACATCCTGTTTCCCAGTTCAAAAGAATAATTTCCTTATTTGCAACCATTTAATCCCCAAACATTTTTGCCAAAGTACTCAGTGGTGAGATTTTAAAATATGTCAACTCATTACACTCCCAAAAATATGTTTTCAGTTACCTCTCTCTCTCTTTTGCATGACATCTCCAGTATTTGCTATTTACTGGAGGAAAAATCTCTGAAGTCTGTTTGGGCTATAAATATGTCTATGCAAACACTTCCAAACACAAATCCTAAACCTTCTGGTCATTGTTGCATTTCTGTGAGCCATATAGATAACTCCCCATTCCTCCTTTGTAAATTATCTTTTCAGCCTCACTTTTTTGCCAAAACATTTGATTAAATGAGAAGAAATAAGTTAAACCTGTGATATACCTTAATCAAGAAAGTACTGTAAATTTGGACATATTTGAATATTTATTTATGACTCTCTGAGGGTCAGTCATGGTGGTGGAGCGGTTAGCATTGTCACCTCGCAGCAAGAGGTTCTCCTGTTCGATTCTCGGCTGGAACGCCTTCTGTGTGGAGTCTGCATGTTCTCCCCATGGTCGAGTGATGTCTAAAGACATGCAGGTAGGTGCGTGCGTGAATGGGTGTGCCTTCTTTGAAGGTTGGGCATCGGGCTGGCAACTCAGCAACGTAAAAATCCACTGCCAATCATTAGAGGACCGTAGTTCCGCTGTGGCGACCCCTAACCAGGAAAAGCCGAAAGACTTTTAATTTATGAGTCTATGAGCAATCTCCTAATACCTGGAAGCAATGTAAAGTACTATGTTTGTCTGTTCTTCATGGCCTGGTTTAGTTATATTCTGCTTTCATTCTCTACTTGTATTAAGGATCATTTGCTCCTGCTATTCTGGGGATGTTGTTAATCATGTGATCAATGTTGGTAATATATTCTTCATTACAGTACATTGTATATGACTTTTGCAATTCACGGTCATATTTTATTTGCTGTATGTGGACTGTGAAATTAATGTTGAATATTGTTGTTGCTATTTGCTATGTGCTACTTTCCTATACAAATCATAATGTTTTGTGAAACAATGTAATAATAAAAAATTATGGTTTTGGATAATAAAATATGGTGTCCACTGCTATAATTTTCAAAAATGTTCAAACAGCCATAGATAGATATGACTAAACTCATATTTCATTACAAATATATGACTTCATTTGCATCAGAATTCTAGATCGCCTTTATCCAAAATGACTGTCAGAATATCTTTTTATAGTGATTGGAAAATAAAATATAACTATATTCCACAATAACATGTATTATGGTGCTCTACATTTATATTGATCATGGAGACCAAAATGCTGTATTAATGACCCTTAAAACTGATTGTAGTTTTATTGATCTATTATAACATCTGTAGAAAATTTATATGAAGTTTGTAAATATTATGCATGTCTCTCAATATAGTTTATTGGCTATTTAAAAATTATATGAAAAAAGTTACGTGCTTACAAGTTAGAATGCTCAAGATCCATTTATTTGAAGAAGCATGATTCATGATGCCCTGGTAAGCCAGAGTGAGAAAAGACATGGCCCTGCAGAATGTCTGGGAAATAACTTTGACCAAATGGTATTTTGGTTAAGGAAACTGATTCTAAGCTTGAGTCTAAATATTTTACCCATTAAGTCATGAAGTTGAAATGAAAAAAAAAAAAAACTGTCCTTCAGTAAAACATTTGTCCTAAAAAGATGTTTCAGGAAACATGATTAACACACTGAAATACTTATTTCCCCTAGCTTGTCCCTATCTATATTTGTAAAGCTATCTATATGTAGTACTATCTATATATGTAAAACTATCTATATGTAGTACTATCTATATTTGTAAAACTATCTATATGTAGTACTATCTATATTTGTAAAACTATCTATATGTAGTACTATACATATTTGTAAAACTATCTATATATAGTACTATATATATTTGTAAAGCTATCTATATGTAGTACTATATATATTTGTAAAACTATCTATATGTAGTACTATCTATATTTGTAAAGCTATCTATATGTAGTACTATCTATATTTGTAAAGCTATCTATATGTAGTACTATCTATATTTTTAAAGCTATCGATATGTTGAACTATCTATATTTGTAAAGCTATCTATATGTAGTACTATCTATATTTGTAAAGCTATCTATATGTAGTACTATCTATATTTGTAAAACTATCTATATGTAGTACTATCTATATTTGTAAAACTATCTATATGTAGTACGATATATATATTTGTAAAACTATCTATAGGTAGTACTATCTATATTTGTAAAGCTATTTATATGTAGTAGTATATATATTTGTAAAGCTATCTATATGTAGTACTATCCATATTTGTAAAGCTATCTATATGTAGTACTATCAATATTTGTAAAGCTATCTATATGTAGTACTATCTATATTTGTAAAGCTATCTATATGTAATAATATCTATATTTGTAAAGCTATCTATATGTAGTACTATCTATATTTGTAAAGCTATCTATATGTAGTACTATCTATATTTGTAAAGCTATCTAGATGTAGTACTATCTATATTTGTAAAGCTGTCTATATGTAGTACTATCTATATTTGTAAAGCTATCTATATGTAGTACTATCTATATTTGTAAAGCTATCTATATGTAGTACTATCTATATTTGTAAAACTATCTATATGTAGTACTATCTATATTTGTAAAGCTATCTAGATGTAGTACTATCTATATTTGTAAAGCTATCTATATGTAGTACTATCTATATTTGTAAAGCTATCTAGATGTAGTACTATCTATATTTGTAAAGCTATCTAGATGTAGTACTATCTATATTTGTAAAGCTATCTATATGTAGTACTATCTATATTTGTAAAGCTATCTAGATGTAGTACTATCTATATTTGTAAAGCTATCTATATGTAGTACTATCTGTATTTGTAAAGCTATCTATATGTAGTACTATCTATATTTGTAAAGCTATCTGTATGTAGTACTATATATATTTGTAAAATTATCTATAGGTAGTACTATCTATATTTGTAAAGCTATCTATATGTAGTACTATCTATATTTGTAAAGCTATCTATATGTAGTACTATCTATATTTGTAAAGCTATCTATATGTAGTACTATCTATATTTGTAAAGCTATCTGTATGTAGTACTATATATATTTATAAAATTATCTATAGGTAGTACTATCTATATTTGTAAAGCTATTTATATGTAGTAGTATATATATTTGTAAAGCTATCTATATGTAGTACTATCTATATTTGTAAAGCTATCTATATATAGTACTATCTATATGTAGTACTATCTATATTTGTAAAGCTATCTATATGTAGTACTATCTATATCTGTAAAGCTATCTGTATGTAGTACTACCTACATTTGTAAAGCTATCTATATGTAGTACTATCTATATTTGTAAAGCTATTCATATCTAGTACTATCTATATTTGTAAAGCTGTCTATATGTAGTACTATCTATATTTGTAAAGCTATCTAGATGTAGTACTATCTATATTTGTAAAGCTATCTAGATGTAGTACTATCTATATTTGTAAAGCTATCTAGATGTAGTACTATCTATATTTGCAAAGCTGTCTATATGTAGTACTATCTGTATTTGTAAAGCTATCTATATGTAGTACTATCTGCATTTGTAAAGCTATCTATATGTAGTACTATCTATATTTGTAAAGCTATCTATATGTAGTCCTATCTATATTTGTAAAGCTATCTATATGTAGTCCTATCTATATTTGTAAAGCTATCTATATGTAGTCCTATCTATATTTGTAAAGCTATCTATATGTAGTCCTATATATATTTGTAAAGCTATCTATATGTAGTACTATCTATATTTGTAAAGCTATCTACATGTAGTACTATCTATATTTGTAAAGCGATCTATATGTAGTACTATCTATATTTGTAAAGCTATTTATATGTAGTACTAACTATATTTGTAAAGCTATCTATATGTAGTACTATCTATATTTATAAAGCTATCTATATGTAGTACTATCTATATTTGTAAAGCTATCTATATGTAGTACTATCTATATTTGTAAAGCTATCTATATGTAGTACTATCTATATTTGTAAAGCTATCTATATGTAGTACTATCTATATTTGTAAAGCTATCTATATGTAGTACTATCTATATTTGTAAAGCTATCTATATGTAGTACTATCAATATTTGTAAAGCTATCTATATGTAGTACTATCTATATTTGTATAGCTATCTATATCTAGTACTATCTATATTTGTAAAGCTATCTATGTGTAGTACTACCTATATTTGTAAAGCTATCTATATGTAGTACTATCTATATTTGTAAAGCTATCTATATGTAGTACTATCTATATTTGTAAAGCTATCTAGATGTAGTACTATCTATATTTGTAAAGCTGTCTATATGTAGTACTATCTATATTTGTAAAGCTATCTAGATGTAGTACTATCTATATTTGTAAAGCTATCTATATGTAGTACTATCTATATTTGTAAAGCTATCTATATGTAGTACTATCTATATTTGTAAAGCTATCTAGATGTAGTACTATCTATATTTGTAAAGCTGTCTGGTAGTACTATCTATATTTGTAAAGCTGTCTAGATGTAGTACTATCTATATTTGTAAAGCTATCTAGATGTAGTACTATCTTTATTTGTAAAGCTATTAATATTTAGTACTATCTATATTTGTAAAGCTATCTAGATGTAGTACTATCTATATTTGTAAAGCTGTCTATATGTAGTACTATCTATATTTGTAAAGCTATCTATATGTAGTACTATCTATATTTGTAAAGCTATCTATATGTAGTACTATCTATATTTGTAAAGCTATCTATATGTAGTACTATCTATATTTGTAAAGCTATCTATATGTAGTACTATCTATATTTGTAAAGCTATCTACATGTAGTACTATCTATATTTGTAAAGCGATCTATATGTAGTACTATCTATATTTGTAAAGCTATTTATATGTAGTACTAACTATATTTGTAAAGCTATCTATATGTAGTACTATCTATATTTATAAAGCTATCTATATGTAGTATTATCTATATTTGTAAAGCTATCTATATGTAGTACTATCTATATTTGTAAAGCTATCTATATGTAGTACTATCTATATTTGTAAAGCTATCTATATGTAGTACTATCTATATTTGTAAAGCTATCTATATGTAGTACTATCTATATTTGTAAAGCTATCTATATGTAGTACTATCTATATTTGTAAAGCTATCTAGATGTAGTACTATCTATATTTGTAAAGCTATCTAGATGTAGTACTATCTATATTTGTAAAGCTATCTAGATGTAGTACTATCTATATTTGTAAAGCTATCTAGATGTAGTACTATCTATATTTGTAAAACTATCTAGATGTAGTACTATCTATATTTGTAAAACTATCTATATGTAGTACTATCAATATTTGTAAAGCTATCTAGATGTAGTACTATCTATATTTGTAAAGCTGTCTATATGTAGTACTATCTATATTTGTAAAGCTATCTAGATGTAGTACTATCTATATTTGTAAAGCTATCTAGATGTAGTACTATCTATATTTGTAAAGCTATCTATATGTAGTACTATCTGTATTTGTAAAGCTATCTATATGTAGTACTATCTATATTTGTAAAGCTATCTATATGTAGTACTATCTATATTTGTAAAGCTATCTATATGTAGTACTATCTATATTTGTAAAGCTATCTATATGTAGTACTATCTATATTTGTAAAGCTATCTATATGTAGTACTATCTATATTTGTAAAGCTATCTATATGTAGTACTATCTATATTTGTAAAGCTATCTATATGTAGTACTATCTATATTTGTAAAGCTATCTATATGTAATACTATTTATATTTGTAAAGCTATCTATATGTAGTCCTATCTATATTTGTAAAGCTATCTATATGTAGTCCTATCTATATTTGTAAAGCTATCTATATGTAGTCCTATCTATATTTGTAAAGCTATCTATATGTAGTCCTATATATATTTGTAAAGCTATCTATATGTAGTACTATCTATATTTGTAAAGCGATCTATATGTAGTACTATCTATATTTGTAAAGCTATTTATATGTAGTACTAACTATATTTGTAAAGCTATCTATATGTAGTACTATCTATATTTATAAAGCTATCTATATGTAGTATTATCTATATTTGTAAAGCTATCTATATGTAGTACTATCTATATTTGTAAAGCTATCTATATGTAGTACTATCTATATTTGTAAAGCTATCTATATGTAGTACTATCTATATTTGTAAAGCTATCTATATGTAGTACTATCTATATTTGTAAAGCTATCTAGATGTAGTACTATCTATATTTGTAAAGCTATCTATATGTAGTACTATCTATATTTGTAAAGCTATCTATATGTAGTACTATCTATATTTGTAAAGCTATCTAGATGTAGTACTATCTATATTTGTAAAGCTGTCTATATGTAGTACTATCTATATTTGTAAAGCTATCTAGATGTAGTACTATCTATATTTGTAAAGCTATCTAGATGTAGTACTATCTATATGTAGTACTATCTGCATTTGTAAAGCTATCTATATGTAGTACTATCTATATTTGTAAAGCTATCTATATGTAATACTATTTATATTTGTAAAGCTATCTATATGTAGTCCTATCTATATTTGTAAAGCTATCTATATGTAGTCCTATCTATATTTGTAAAGCTATCTATATGTAGTCCTATCTATATTTGTAAAGCTATCTATATGTAGTCCTATATATATTTGTAAAGCTATCTATATGTAGTACTATCTATATTTGTAAAGCTATCTACATGTAGTACTATCTATATTTGTAAAGCGATCTATATGTAGTACTATCTATATTTGTAAAGCTATTTATATGTAGTACTAACTATATTTGTAAAGCTATCTATATGTAGTACTATCTATATTTGTAAAGCTATCTATATGTAGTACTATCTATATTTGTAAAGCTATCTATATGTAGTACTATCAATATTTGTAAAGCTATCTATATGTAGTACTATCAATATCTGTAAAGCTATATATATGTAGTACTATCTATATTTGTAAAGCTATCTATGTGTAGTACTACCTATATTTGTAAAGCTATCTATATGTAGTACTATCTATATTTGTAAAGCTATCTATATGTAGTACTATCTATATTTGTAAAGCTATCTAGATGTAGTACTATCTATATTTGTAAAGCTGTCTATATGTAGTACTATCTGTATTTGTAAAGCTATCTATATGTAGTACTATCTATATTTGTAAAGCTATCTATATGTAATACTATCTATATTTGTAAAGCTATCTATATGTAGTCCTATCTATATTTGTAAAGCTATCTATATGTAGTCCTATCTATATTTGTAAAGATATCTATATGTAGTACTATCTATATTTGTAAAGCTATCTATATGTAGTACTATCTATATTTGTAAAGCTATCTATATGTAGTACTATCAATATTAGTAAAGCTATCTATATGTTGTACTATCAATATATGTAAAGCTATCTATATGTTGTACTATCAATATTTGTAAAGCTATCTATATGTAGTACTATCAATATTTGTAAAGCTATCTATATGTATTACTATCTATATTTGTAAAACTATCTATATGTAATAATATATATATTTGTAAAGCTATCTATATGTAGTATCTATATTTGTAAAGCTATCTCTATGTAGTACTATCTATATTTGTAAAGCTATCTGTATGTAGTACTATATATATTTATAAAATTATCTATAGGTAGTACTATCTATATTTGTAAAGCTATTTATATGTAGTAGTATATATATTTGTAAAGCTATCTATATGTAGTACTATCTATATTTGTAAAGCTATCTATATGTAGTACTATCTATATTTGTAAAGCTATCTATATGTAGTACTATCTATATTTGTAAAGCTATCTATATGTAGTACTATCTATATTTGTAAAGCTGTCTATATGTAGTACTTTCTATATTTGTAAAGCTATCTAGATGTGGTACCATCTATATTTGTAAAGCTATCTAGATGTAGTACTATCTATATTTGTAAAACTATCTAGATGTAGTACTATCTATATTTGTAAAACTATCTATATGTAGTACTATCAATATTTGTAAAGCTATCTATATGTAGTCCTATCTATATTTTTAAGGCTATCTATATGTTGTACTCTCTATATTTGTAAAACTATCTATATGTAGTACTATATATATTTGTAAAGCTATCTATATGTAGTACTATATATATTTGTGAAACCTGAACCTATGTCCATATTGGTTGTAGTCATAGTGCCCTTTTTCTTCTGTTTTCACGCCAAATACTTGCAAGCAAACCATAATTACTAAGGTGGTCTAGTGCATATGTAGATAGAACGACCATTTCACTGAATATAAAATCTCTGAATTTAAATGGCTGAAAGCCATTTTCCTTAAATGATAATTTATATGAAAGTGTATTTTATTGTAATTGTATATGTAGATGTAGGTTTGTACTACAGAAGCAGAAATACTTAGATGTGTATGGAGAAGCTTTACTTGGAGCTTGAAGTCAACTTTATATAATCATTGCTGATCTCATTTGCATATAGGCAGTGGCAGTGATTCCCTGTGTCTGGTATTTTCACTTTTCTACATAGTTGTGTGACTGTGGACTTAGTATAGTTAAATAACGATGGTGTGGAGAGGAAAAACTCCCAACATGGGAGACAAAGGCAGGAGGTCTTACACCCCTGCAGAAAAAGTGTTTTTGAATACTTTTACCATGGGTACTTTTGAATGTTTCAAGTTTCAGTTATTTTGAATTTGATTAAATAGTCTTTCACTGTAATTGGCTTTCAGACATTTTGACTGACTGAGCTGTTTTTCAGTGAAATGCCTACAACCCACCTATACTTTGTTTTAGTTAGAATGGGGAGTACAAAATAGGACTGTAATCAGTTTTGATGGCAAGGAAGATACTTCATGTATGAAAATCACCATAGCAACTTTTCTGTCTTGTGATAAGTAGCATTGTTATAATGTAAAATTGAAGTAGTGAGTTAGTGGCTTAAAAATGTATGGTGCTCTCATCTTTTTAATCCAGACAAGTGAGTCATTGTTTTAGTGCTATTTGGGGTGGGCCCTCTGTCTACTTTACAACAAAGAAAGGAGATGTTTTTGAAAAGAAATCATGGGTGCATTAGGTCATCATATGCACTTTTGTAATGAGACAAGTTACTTCATTTTTTGTGTAGTGGAAATGTTGTACTTTATAAGGCGTTATTTTTGTTGTAATCTTCACACTTTTTAGCTAGTGTATTTTATATATTAACATAGGCTGCACCACTGTGTCACCCTCACACACAAAATACACTCATTAAAACAAATTAACAAACGCACACTCAAACACAAACCACATGTCTCATCCCTGTCCCTTTGTGGTCAGAATGTCCCTAATGTCTCTTTTTTCCTACCCTCATAAATAAGGATGAATTTAGTCATTCATTATCACCAGACATTAGAATTCTACCCTTCATATCCTTCAGATAATCCATGATAATGCAAAAGCTGTTAGAGTAGAAACGTTGTAAGTTTTTAGGAGCCATATTTAAATCTATCCTTGATTTTGTCCTGTCTTGCATTACGAGGTTGAGAGGTATGTCTCCTGTTCCTGTACCCCTCATATGTCATGAAGTGTTGCTGGCATGGAATGATATTCAAGATCCTCAATATATAAACAACCCTTATTGTAGTAACGTTTTAGTTAGTGCAGCAGGTTCGTGCTGACATTTACTGTAGACATGTTGGAGGGTCCCCCTCTTTTTTAGTGCATTTATACCACAGTAATTAATAATACCCTGCTGTCTAGTGCTTCCCTGCACCACATTTCTTTAATTAAGTAACTTTAAGACATGCTATATACAGTATCCCTGAGGTCTAGTACTGCTCCCTGACCCATGTAGTGAAAGGCATCTCTGGTGTCATGTGATCCCCACCTACTCCACATAGTTAAAGACATCCCTGGTGTCTAATATCCCCCTGACCCAATGCTGCAGGCTTTGTTCATTAGTTTAGTGTGAATTTGTGACAGTAACCCAACTCCCTCCACACAAACATTTACAGTCATTACACACACACACACACACACACACACACACACACACACACACACACACACACACACACACACACACACACACACACACACACACACACACACACACAAAATCCCCTCCCCATCTCATCTCAGTCACAGAACCATATATATTTACCTATACTCACCCACACAACTACCTAACATACCTCCTCTATACTCCCCCATTGCTACCTCCGTGGAAGACACACACTCACATGGAGACTCACATATGTAGCCTCTCACATGCACACACATTTACACACACCTTCTCACAATCTGGCCACTAAACTCCGCAGCACATAACCCTCCTACATTGGCTGTACACTGTCAAATTGGTACAAGAGGCCAGGAGCAGCCATGCTAATTAACATAGCATTGCTTGACTATGTAAATGTTTTACTGCAGGCAGTTCCAACGGGAGAGCTCATGGCTAATTAGCATATGCCTCTCCCCAGAATGCCTTATTATCATGCTGTATGGCTGCATAGACATTCTGCTGTACTCCTAATGCATGGTAGGATTGTCCCTGAATTGAAAATGGTTGCCACAAGGCATGCACCAAGTGTACACCTGACAGTAACCTTTCTGAGTCTGGCCCTGTATTTTGCCACATTTTGGTTCACTGGACAATATAACTACCCAAAATGAAAAAACAGGTGACTGGGCTGAAAGTTGCACTAAAGCACGTACCACAAACCAAGTGTAACAAAATAATTTATTGAAAGTAGATTTAGAGCTTTCATCTTATTCACATTAGGACTTTACCACCTGGTTCATGGTTCGTGCTTTTTTGTTTTGGTTGGTGATTTTACCTTGTTTTATAGTTACAATATAACCACCTCTCAACATGGTACAGTTTAAGAAAGAAAATGCAGTGTCTCATTGGAATAGCAAACTGATTATGTGCACTGCATTTCTATGTATGTGCCCTCTAGGCAGAGTTACAGTAAACTGTCCAGCTACATTTGGAAGGCAGCTTCTCCACTGTACTGCCTGTCATTTGTCTTTTTACCCTTTGAAGTTTGCCAAATTATTTTTCTCTCGCTCCTTCATTCTCCCTTTAATTTGCCCATGCACCTTCTTTTACATGCTACATTAAAACCCTCTGTCTACCATCTCTCATTTTGTGTATTTGTGTTCTGTGTTTTATATTTTGGTGTTAACTGATTAATCAATGAATTCATTAATTAAGAATGATATTATACAGTAAATGGAGAGAGCACTATTATTATAGCCATACCGAAGTTAAAAATTTGAATGCACCTGCTGGATGGCTTGAAAGTGTTGTTTTAGGCAGCAGTAGCATGCTATAAAAGGTTATGTTCTGCAATGCTAGGAGTCTAGTGAATATGATCAGGGAGACTGAGGCATAAAAAGAAAAAATCATGAAAAGGAGACAGTAAGGAAAAGTGAGGCATGGACATATGACAGGAGGTATGCAACATAAATGTAATATGAAAATACTTGCAGTGGGCTATAAGTTATGCATTAAAAGTAGGTAGGTTGGAGTAGGTTATGATATGACTAAGATGGGGATTGAGGGTAAGCTGGTGGAAGACTGAGAGGTGCAGTTAATTAGTGCTTCACATTGTCCTGCTGTAAAGGGGAGGGATGACAATGTTTGGGACTGAGGAACATTACTGCCTTGATGAAGACAGAGAATTTCTGTACTGTACAATATGGATTAAGGGATGGGAACAGAAAAAAGGTGGTAATTAAGATGGCCTTAATTTATCTGATACCTACTGCTTATTTCAGGCTGTTATTTGGGCAAGAAGAGCAATCTGACTGATGGGGAAATGTTGGCAAGAATGTATGTCTATATCTTGATGAAGCCGTTACCTACGTTAATACTAACTTTCTTCAAATCCTCGACTGCCATGCACCTTATCGCACTACTAGACTAAAAACAAAATCTGCCCCATGGCTCACAAAACAAACTAGGCAGAAGATACTCCTTAGAAATAAAATCTGGGCTAAATGGAGAGCTACCAAATGCCCAACAAACCACCTTCACTATAAACAGCTAAGAAATGCCACCAAGAAGGATATTCTTAGAGATAAAAAAGACTTCTACCTTCAACTACAACAAACCAGCCAACAAACTCCACAAAAATTTTGGTCTGGAATAAACACACTTCTTCAGCCAGGCCACACCACTACTCCAGACCCAACTGGTTTCAACCATAATAACTCCAACCAGATCCCTGATGCCTTTAATAACTACTTTACTGAAGCCATTCTAACCCTGGCCAATTCTTTACCACCTTTCACTACTTCCCAAACTAATACCTGCAATACTTCATTACCTACCTTTCAGATACAACCTGTATCTACATCCGTCATCTGTAAGCTACTTCAAAAACTGAAACCTTGCACCCCTTCTACTGACCATCTCCCATCTAAATTCCTACAAATAGCCTCAAAAAACATAGCCTATACAGTCTCTATACTTATTAACAGAACTATCTCAGAAGGCAAAATCCCTGCTCTATGGAAGATATCCCACATCATCCCTCTACACAAAGGTGGTCCTTCTACTGAGCTTTCAAACTATTGCCCTATTGCTTTACTCTCCCCTTTAGCTAAGATCATGGAAATATGTGTCCACAAACAATTACTTAACCACTTACTAAAAAATAACCTACTTGCAAACTGCCAACATGGCTGTAGGCCATTCCATAGCACATTGACTGGCCTCTTATCCTTTACCGACTATATAAAAATCGTAACAATAACTCTTTTTCCTCTGCACTATTTATTGACCTGTCAAAAGCCTTCGATATGGTTAACCATAACTTACTACTAGACAAACTAAATGCCTATTCTCTCGATCCTCAAGCTATACAATGGTTTAGGTCTTATCTGGAAAATAGACAGCAAGCAGTGCTCTGGCAGAATGATCTGTCTTCTCTACTCCCAGTAAATATTGAAGTACCCCAGGGCTCTATCCTAGGTCCCCTACTCTTTTCTTTATTTATTAACAATCTACACATCAACATACCTCAAGCCACCTGCATTCAATACGCTGATGACTCCACCTTAATCTGTACAGCCAAGAATATAGCCACTCTCCACTCTCTTACCCAAACTGTTTTTCAAAATGTTGAAAACTGGTTTATGCAACACTGCCTCCTCCTAAATCCTAAAAAACTAAATTACTACTTTTTACCCCTACTCACAAATCATCTACTTCTTTCTTCTCTATAACGTCTAACAATGGTACCAACATTACCCCAGATACTACAACCCGCCTACTAGGTGTAACAATTGATAATCATCTCAGCTATGATGAACACATCAACTCCCCTATAAAGTCTGTTAAAAAACTTAGCACCCTCTATAGAATCAAACCCTTCCTTACCCCTTCTGTAAGGCAAACTATTGCCCAAACCCACCTCATTTCTACCCTTTTCTATGCCTGTGTTATATATACTAACCTATTCTCAAACAACCTCTCTAAACTCTCCACCTGCTATAATAGCATAGCTAGATTCATCACAAGCTCCCCCTTTAAAACTCACCACTGCCTTAGCCTCAAACAACTAGGATGGCTAGAACTGAAAAACCATATACTCTGTCAACAATCACTTATTACTCAAAAGATCCAACCACCCTAACAACACCCCTATCCTCACTAATCTAATTACACCATATACAAATCTATCCACACTATGCTCTGCTAATAAGCTTCTAGTTTCCTCAAATAAAGCTAATAACAAAGCTGGGGATTCACTCTTCTCAAACACTGCAGGAAAAATCTGGAACCAGCTTCCCTCAGAATTATCTACCCTTGCTTCTACTTCTCTTTTTAAAAAACATCTTAAAGAACATCTAAAAACTCACTGGCTTTGTCCATGCACTAACCCAGACTGATATTTTTCTACACTTTTACTCTTACCCCTTTCCCTACTCCTGTAACCTATGTCTCCAAAACTAGTTGCTACTCTTTCTTTGATTTATGAGAATAACATTGGGGTTCTCTTCCCCTACCTGAGACTTGCTCATATCTTCTACTGTGTTTGGTATAATTATTTAGTAGAATTTTTACTAAATCTGTTATAGTTTAAAAATATATTATTATAACTGCTTTTAGAATAATACTAGACTGTACTGTGATTCTTTATGTTTCTATGCATTGTTAACTTTGTCACTGTTCATGCTTGGAGCTTTTCTCCCCGTGCCTCTACTGAAAATGGACATATATCCAGCTGGACTAGCCCGGTTAACAAATGTAAAATAAATAAAATATCTGTTTCTACATATATATATATATATATATATATATATATATATATATATATATATATATATATATATATCTTTCCTCTATTTTATTCTTTCTCTCTATTGCCTTTATTTTGTTGAATTTTTCACTTTATTGTAAAAATATGCTCCATTTGTTGAATTCTTCACTATACTGTAAAAATTTTTTTTTTGTTGTGCAAACGTTGTATCTGGAGCTTTTCTCCTCAGGTCTCTGCTGAAAAAGGGCATCTTGCCCAGTCAGACTAACCTGGTTAACAAATGTCAAATAAACAAATAAATAAATATCTGTACATATGGATAAATAGATGTAGAAAATGTTATAACGTGCCACATATGGGATAGTGCTGAGGTTTACTGCAACAAGGGAGCAGCACTGAGCAAGTAATTGGAGAGGAGGTCAGACATTCAAAGCTTGATAAAAAAACAGGAAACATTTTCTTTTCTTGAATGCAAACTATGTAAAAATGTAAAAAAATCCATGTTTGTGTCCTTAGAAATCTGAAATATTTTATACTGGGTAAGACACTCAGAGAGATGATAGGGTAGTGGGGGGAGGTCAACAAGAATAATTAGGTTAAGAGTCAGGATTGCGGGGATTATAATGAAGGTTATGCAATTACACACAACAAAGATATCAAAAGGTAATAAAGAAAAAGTTCATAGGATTCAGTAATGGAGAGCAGGGTGCCATAGGGAATACAAAATTAGGAGACCCAGAGGTTAAATTAACAATAATATCCATTTTTTTAACCAAGTTAAACACACAGTTTAACAAACAATCCCTTTTCAGGGGAGACCAGAGAGCAGTGCTTGGTTAAGTGACTTGCTCAAGGACACACACTAGGTAAATGAGGGCTGGGAGAATCAAACCCTTACAGCTCACAGCATTACTCCGCTGTACCAAATACCAGATGACCATAAGGAATACCAACTGGAAGGCAAACAGGGTGGGTAAACTAGTAAAAGAAAAAAGGATAATTTCCTAAGGATATTAGCTGTACCAAATGCCAGATGACCATAAGGAATACTAACTGGAAGGCAAATAGGGTGGGTAAACAAGTAAATGAAAAAAAGGATAATTTCCTAAGGATATTAGTTCTCTTCAGATTTTTGGCTGAAAACAGTGAAGTTGAAATTTATAAAACAGCTTTATGTGGGGGATATATCACAGGCTGGAAGCTGTCTTAGGTTTTTAATGAAAGCCATTGATCAGTGCATGAGAGAAGGATGCAGCCTGGGAATGTTATGATAATTTGGGAGAGGTAATAGATGATCCATTTGATGCAGACAGAATATCAGAATTGTGTGCACTAAAAAGAGAGAAAGCAACTAGGCTAGATGGCTTTTCCATTACTTATTTTGAAGCATTCCTGAGGAATGCAACTGTATGGGGGACTGAAAGGTTGTGAATTTGGTTCTGCTTTAAAAGGCAATGTCAAGCTGACCCTGGAAGCGATAGATTAATTAGTCTGGTAATAAAGGTGACGGAGAAAATGGAGAACGAAAGATTGTTTTTTTTTTCTTTTTTCTTTTTTTATGACTGAAAACAGTTTACTGGGTTTTTATTAATATGGCTGTATGAAAACAATATCTCATTTAACTAACCTGCTACAGTCTTATGATTGAAATGCTGCAAATTTAGGTAAGCATTTACAGGAGAATATGGCACTTTGTGATTTTTAAATGTTTTTTTTTTACTGTATTCAACAAGCAAGGCTGATTAGTAAGATAAACAATTTGTATGTGGACAAGTTCTGATTTAGTGGGTGTAAATAAAGAGAGAAGATGGAAGAACAAGGCTGCTGGTTAGGAATATGTTTTCAGTTGATAGGGTGCCAGCTACTGATGTGGCACAGAGATCAGTGCTGGGGTGATAACAATTACTGCATGTATAGTAGTCACTGATGCACGACTGATGTTTCAAATCAATGTTTCACGGATTAAACAAAGTGAATTCTTCTTTAGAGGATGAGGGTTAAGGTCTGCAGATGGATTTGTAGAGATTATTTTATTAGCAAGGAGGCAGCACTTGGGTTTTAATATGAATATTAGGAAGCTACAGCATTTTGAATACATTAATCCACAAAGAACACTTTTACTTTTCTATGGAACTCCATTTCATTGTCAACACTTGGTGGAAATAGTGTCATTTAACTCTATACTCATGAAGCACAGTTCAACAAAGCTGTGGCAGGGAAGCAGTGATAAACCTAATACAGGTGGGCATTTTCAGAAGTACTAATTTTACTGACAGAGATTTTATATAGATGACACTAGGTAGACTTCACAGAGACTACTGCATACAGTGTCTCATCATAGCACACTTGTATTTCTTGCTGGCACTGTAGAATGGTGTGGGTTCTATTCCTATGCCAGATGATTGGATTCATTTTCAAATTGCTGACTTTGCAGTGTAGTTTTAGGGGATGTTGCATTCTTGAATGTGCCATATTTTAGATGAGACACTAACCGAGGTCCCATATGCTGGAGTTGGTAGTAGCTCAGTTGGATGTAAAATATCCCACTGCATTTATTGAGAAAAGAATAAGGGATAATT
>NC_056725.1:56190588-56238088 GCF_019279795.1 Protopterus annectens
TAAACCTCCTGTCTGATAGGTTTTTGTATGGATTTAAATGTATGCTGCCTACTAGGTAATGTGTTTTTTTTTTGTTGAACTGTGTGCTTTTGATGGTTTTAGTTGTTTAGATGTACTCTGACTATATCTCCATCACTGTTAACTGTAGTAATATTGACTCTGCTAGTAACACAAACTTGATACCTGCCTAATTTAACCACTACTTGAAGATATAGTGTTTAGTTTATTTTTTAATTGTTACTAATGTCCTACTGTTTTTCTCTTTCAACTGTTTTTTTCTGTTCTCCAGCTTTCCTGCCCTGAGTCTCCCCCCTGTGGCTTCGCCTGGGTTGATACCCTGACACAATTAAAGCAGTACACCCAAGTGCTCAAGCAATTATTACACTCTGCTGCCTCAACCCCCTTTTGTGGAAAGTGTATTCAAGAGTCTCTCAGAAGACCTAGAAAGTATGTGTATCTGCTGCTAATTAATAAATTACTGTATTCTTAAACCCTGCTAGCTGTTGTAGTATTCTCCCTGCCAGGAAAGTCAGCAGCCTAACCCCCTTATCTCTATCTACCTTTGCTACAAATCTCATTTCAGTTCCCCGAGTTACTCTAGCTCCCTTCTTCCCCTAGTCTACTTTAGCCCAAATATTTGCCCTGGTGAGCTAAGTACAGTTCTGAGTGCAGTCCTGAAATTCTCTTCTTAACTAGACTTCAACTCTCTCCATTTGTTCCACACTTCCAACGTTTCTGTTTCCCACTCTCCCCCCTAATACCTTGCAGCCCACTCCTCCTACTTTATCCAGATCCTACTTACCCCTCTATTACTTACCCCTTATAGCCTCTGCTCCACTGATAACTTCTTGCTCCTCTCCTGCCCTCCTGGGGTCTTCCCGCTCCGTTAGCCCTCACGGGCTGACTCCGCACCCCTACCCTGGCCCCAATTCCCACCCGCCCCAGCACCTCTACCTTTATACCTCCCATGCACCCTCCCATGCATAATAATTAACCTATCAGAGTCCTTCCCTCATTATCCCTCCTACTCATACTCCTCCCACCCCACTATACCTCTCTCCACCATCTAACCTATCATAGTTCTTCTACTTCTCCCCCTCCCACTCTTTTTTTTTTCTTTTCACTCCACTATAGTTTCTCTTCCCTACACAAATTTCTCCCTTACTCTCCCCATCAAATACTTTCAACCCTATCCTTTTCCTAAGATCCCATCCTCTTCATTTTCCTTTTACTTCTCTTTGCCTACTCAACTCCATTATACCTATCTCTTCCCCCTCTGCCTACCAAACATGCCTTCCAAAATACTTCACAATACCTATGTCCCATCATTACTATTTGTATTTCTCATTCCCCTATATTTTGCTACTACCTACTCTCACAAAATACCCTTTTCCCTAACACCTACACAAACTAACCCTTGGACTCACTCACAACTTTCTCTACCCACCCATTACAACAACATATCATCCTCTCTTTTTCCCCCCAAAACACTATACCTTTTCCATCCCAAATGCCTCACCGTACCACACACTCCCACTCTAAAAATACTCCCTCCCTCTTACAGCCTCCTACTTCTCAAACACAAAAGACTAAGAGTTACTTCCACTAATAACCTTGTCTTATGTGGTGATAT
Organism: Protopterus annectens; assembly: GCF_019279795.1. Lineage (NCBI taxonomy): Eukaryota > Metazoa > Chordata > Ceratodontiformes > Protopteridae > Protopterus > Protopterus annectens. The sequence continues at coordinate 56,192,222 of NC_056725.1, forward strand.
TCACCAAACCCTGGCCCCTGCCTCACCACCAACAACTCCTCCCCAATCCCCTTTTCTCCCTCTGGTTCCTTTACCACTTCCTCTCCTAACCCCCTCAAACTTTTCTCTATCAATGCTCAGAGCCTAAATAACAAAATCCACCATCTTCATGCTTGGATTTGCCACAACCAACCTGACATCTTAGCCATCTCTGAAACCTGGCTAAAACCCCACATCACCGACTCTGAAATCTTACCTCCTGGGTTCCAAATCCTCAGAACTGACCGATCAAATAAAAAGGTGGAGGCTCTGCAATAATTTACTCTAACCTCCTCTCCCTCATCCCTCTACAAATTCCAACTCCTGAATTCAAAAACACTGAACTTACATCCAGTCTCCTTCGACTAAATAAACATAAGAACATCTGCATTATCTCCCTTTATATATCTCCAGGTGACAACATAACAACCTTGGAAAATATTCTTTACTGGGCCTCAACTGAAATCAAATTTGAAACCTACATTCTAGGCGACGTTAATATTGACTGGAATAATATCAACTCTCCCTCCCCCTCCCAATTCATCAACCTCTTTAACTTCACCCAAGTTATCCACTCAACCACTCGACCTAACAAAGTAAATCCCCCAGGATCTACCATTGACTGGATCCTTGTGTCTCATCCAAACAAAATATCTCTTTCTGGCACCATCCCTGACACCTTCAGCGACCATCTCCCTACTTTCATACACCGCTCCACTAACTCTACCCAATATCTACACCACTACATTCACACTCGTAATCTTAGCAACTTCAACCCCACTATCTTCTCAAACATTCTTAAACATACCAACTGGCAGACCCTAAATACACTTCCCCTAGACAAAGCAGTAGAACACTTTAACTCTACCTTCCTAAACACCCTTAACTCCCTAGCTCCTCCACGAAACAAACGAGTCAAATCTAACTCTGCCCCCTGGCTATCCAAGGAAACAAAACAAGTCATGCACCAAAGGGACAAATCTTGGAAAATATACCAAAAAAATAAAATCCCTGCTTCCCTGCTCAAATACAAACAACTCCGCAACCTAGCAAAAAACTAATCTCCCTGGACAAAAAAAACTACTACTTTAAACTACAGTCCAACCATAATAAGAACCCCAAACAGTTCTGGAATTCAGTTAATTCCCTTCTCCATCCTGGATCCAGGAATAACCCTTGCCCAGACCCTAGTAAAACTGACTCAGAACTAAGCTCTCTCTTCAACAAATTCTTTACAGAATCTATAGCCAATCTTACTAAATCCTTCCCTAACAATAATACATCCAACTCTCCATCCTCTGCTCCCAACAACCCCTCTAACTGTCATCCCAGTTTCCAGCTGAAACCTGTATCTACTATATTCATAAAAAAACTGTTATCTAAACTAAAGCCATGCTCTAATGCCCTGACAACATCCCTCCTCTTTCCTTAAATGTGCTGCCGAAGGTATTGCTCTCCCTATCAGCATATTAATCAACAGATCTCTAAAAGAGTCTTATGTCCCTTTGCTTTGGAGATCTGCTTACATTCTCCCACTTCATAAAGGAGGCAAAACACAAATATCTCCAACTTCAGCCCTATTGCCCTACTCTCACCTTTATCTAAAATACTAGAAAAATCGTCCACCACCAACTCATGCCTTTCTTAACCCATAACCACCTCCTAACACCCACCCAACATGGATTCCGCCCTGGACACAGCACCATTACTGCCTTACTATCCTTCTTAGATACAGTCAATCAAGCCAGGGATTCTGGGTTACTAGTTTCCACGGTACTGCTAGATCTGTCAAAAGCCTTCAACACCATCTCTCACAAACACCTTCTCTTTCATCTATCAAACCTTTATCTCTCCCCTGACACTCTATCCTGGTTCTCTAGCTACTTATCAGACAGATCCCAAGCTGTCAAATGGAACAACTCTACCTCGTCATTCTTACCTACTCCCACTGGAGTTCCCCAGGGGTCCATCCTTGGACCTATGCTTTTCAACATCTTCATAAATAACCTTCACTCTGCCATCCCAGACACAACAGTCATCCAATACGCTGATGATTCTACCTTAGTCTGCACCGCCCACAATATCCCCGAACTACTGACAAAAACCCAAATAGCTTTTTCCACTACAGAGAACTGGATGCACCAAAATCATCTCTCTCTCAACTCTAATAAATCCAAAATTCTTCTCTTCACTCCCTCAAGGGCTTGCACATTTGATAAAACAGCATTCAAAATCATAAGCCAAACCATGTCACCCATAGAGGTGGTCCCATCTGCAAAACTCCTTGGTATCACTATAGACGAGCAACTCAAATTTGATAGCCACATTCAACAAAACATAAAGAAAACCCACCAAAAGCTAGGCATGCTCTACAAAAACAACTGCTTTCTCTCCAACTCCGCTAGGCATTCCTTAGCTTTTACCTATCTTCTGCCATCTCTACTATATGGAGCTCCTTTCCTTACTAACTTGTCTTCTTCCATCTCCACCAAACTCGAAATCTGCTATAATAAAATCTCTAAATTTGCTACTAAATCTAAATCCTCTTCTCATCACTGTCTTTCCCTACAAACTCTGAACTGGCTAGAACTCCCTAACTACCTAGAATACCTCCAACTAACCACTGCTCACAAATTAATATTCTACCCTGATAAATGCCCAGCCCTAGAAAACATCCTTCCACCATACACCCCAAACAGATCTCTAAGATCTGAACACCAAAATTTAATCGCCATCCACAAACCCAATCGCCCTGCTGGACAACTCCTTCTCTCCTACTCTCTTGGCAGGAAATGGAACTCTCTCCCTTCTACTCTTAGAAAAACATCTAACACTGAAGCCTTCAAAACCCAACTTTTCTCTTACTTGTCCACTAAACATAAGTGTACCTGCTTTCATCCTACTTAAATTTAAATAAATTCCCCTTGAATCCCTCTATATCCTTTCTCTCTACTCTATCCTAATTCTCTTTTTTCCTCTCTCCTCTTTTTTCTCTCAATCACAGCTTGATCAAACCTTAACCTACTCTCAGTCTATGCACCTCTCTCTCTCTCTTCTCCTCATATGTAAATATTGTAAATAGCATGTAACCTTAGACCTTCTTCTCATACAGTTTTAACCTGCTACTCAAAGGAAACTACTAAATCTATTATCTACCTTCTGAATGATGATTTTGAAGTATACTGTGTGTTTTTTGCTTTTTTTTACTAATCTGTATCAATGTAATGTAATTTCAAATGTATGTATTTTATTACTACCTTTTACACCATGTAACTAAGATTGTATTTGCTTTGCTTTTGGAGCTTTTCTCCCCGGGCCTCCACTGAAAATGGGTACGTTCTGGCCCAGTGGACTTCCCCGGTAATCAAACTGGAAATAAATAAATAAATAAAATAAATAAATATATATATATATATATATATATATATATATGCATGCGTGTATGTGTGTCTGTGTGTATGTCTGTACGTATATATATATATATATATATATATATATATATATATATATATATATATTTTATATATATATATATATATATATATATATATATATATATACACACATACATACATACACACATGCATATACAACTATATTATATATATATATATATATATATATATATATATATATATACACACACACACACACACACACACACACACACACACACACACACACACACACACACACATACATCTACAATAATATATATATTTCTCTCTTATCACATATTCGGTGTTAAGTAGATTTCTGTCTATGTGGTAGTTCATTGGTACAGAGTTTTTACCAAAGGGGATGACACTGCGCTTTTTGGCATTGAGCTTGAAGCCATGGCTCTGACACCAGGCATCTGTCTCAGTGAGGCCCTTCTGTAGGATGTCCACATCATTTGGGGACTTGACTATGGCTCCTAGTTTGCAGTCATATGCAAACTTCATTAGCCAGAGGCCTTCTGTGTTAGCCTGTACTTCAGAGAAGTAGATACCAAACAGCAGAGGTCCCAGGACGGAACCCTGTGGTACCCCACTAGCCACTGGTTTGAGGTCAGATTTGGAGTCTGCAACTTTTACATTGTGGGTTCTGTCAATGAGCCAGTTGGCAACCCATCTTGTGACATAGGGATTTATACCTAGTTTAGTGAGTTTAGCTATAATTCCAGAATGGGTGATGGTGTTGAAAGCCTTGGCGAGGTTAAGATAGGCTGTGTGAACCACCTTACCCTCATCCACGGCTTTGGTGACTGCCTCAAAGAAGTCGATCAAGTTCAGGAGGTATGATCTGCCTTTCACAAACCCGAACTGGGTGGGATCCGGTGTTTGGAGGTTACCAATGTCTATGTTTATGAGATCCATGATGATACGTTCCATGGCCTTGCAGACCAGGCTTGTCAGGCTAATAGGTCGATAGTTCCCAGGATCAGTGGTGACTCCCCCTTTGTGGAGTGGGATAACTGTTGCTGTGCGCCATTCAGTGGGCACAAAGCCTGATGCAAGGCTATTATTGAACATGGTGCTTAAGTGGGGAGCCAGTTCATTCTGAAGTCCGTGTAAAACGCAGCCTGGGATGCTATCCGGTCCCATGGATGCTGTGTTTTTGGCTTTAGAGAGTGCAGCTTTTACCTGCGTAGTTGTGATTACAGGGACTCACACACACACACACACACACACACACACACACACACACATGCACACACATATATATATATATATATTATATATATATATAGATATATATATATATATATATATATATATATATATATATATATATATATATATATATAAATAACACCACTAGACACTAGGAAGCATAAACACAACTGATAAGAACAACAGAAATGCCACCAAAAGAACTCACAGTATGGGAAGAAAATCAAAGTAAACTCCAACTTTCAATAAAGCTAGAATAGTTCAAAAAAAAATACATTATCTAGTGCTTTCATTTCTAAACTGAAACTTCATCAGAATACATACACACACACACACACACACACACACACACACACACACACACACACATATTTTTCAATACAGAAGTATTGATTACTGCACAAGCTAATTCCTCTGAAGTCTGAGCTGAGCTTGTCTATAGTGCATGGTTCTTTTTTCATGATTTTTTTAGGATTCTCAGTACCAGTTTTCCTTGTGGTTTACTGATTTTCCTTATGTGAGGGAGATGTAATACCCCTCCCAAGCCTGAGAAACTATTGTGCCTTGTTAGATGGAACTTTGTTTTTAATATATATATAACTAAAATTAACCGCACTCAAAAAAATTGAACGAAGAGAAGAAATTTTAACTAAGAACTGAACTTCGTGACAATAAAAGCATTCAAAAAAATAGTAAATCACACCAACAACTCTTGTAGAACTTTAGCGCTTTCGTCTTATTTATTATCAAGACTTCTTCAGAAAGACATGTTCCATAAGTGAAACATGTCTTTCTGAAGAAGTCTTGATAATAAATAAGACGAAAGCGCTAAAGTTCTACAAGAGTTGTTGGTGTGATTTACTATTTTTTGAATGTTTTTATTGTCACGAAGTTCAGTTCTTAGTTTATATATATATATATATATATATATATATATATATATATCAGCACTCCCTGAACTACAATGTGACCATCAAGACACTGACAAAAAAAATGTCACAACAATTAACTGAACCATGATGACACCAAAGCTGAAAACATCAAACATGCCTAAATCACTTTTATTCCACAATGTGGAAACTTACACAATAAATAGAAACACAAACTTGCACTGTAACAGTGAAGAAGCAGGAAAGTAATGTTACAACTTGCATTTCATCACAGCTCTGCAAATTCCTCATTAGGGAACTTAATTACTGTTCTTTACATTGTACGCATTAGTAAGGAGGAGTAAAATGATGATCAGATGATGAATTCAGTCTCAAACACCTCACCTGTGGATGATCAGATAAAGAATTTAGTCACAAATACCTCACATGTCAATGATCAGTTAATGAATCCAATCTCCAATACCCCACCTGTCTTTGTTCCCATGTAACAGAAGACAAATCAGACAATTTCTAACATAATACATGTCTAAGTCAGTGATGCCATCCTAAGAATAATGAAATACACTCCAAAAGATGGTAGAAAACCTAAAAGGCAGTTGACTAGCAGATGAGAGGCAGCTCTTCTCAAAACCAGTCAATGTTCCATACAGATAACATTCCTGTAATTTCTTAAGAAACCCAGAACACATACTAGCAGACGTTTCCTTCAAATGGATGTCCCTAGGAGGAATATCAGATGAAGGTAAACATGATAGACACATCTGCTCTCTCATAAGACCAGCAAAACTAACAACAGACAAATGCAGCTTTTCCACACAACATACTTGAGCTTTATGCTGCAAGTTTTAGCAATAATAAAAATAACAGCTGTGCAAAAAAGAACTGAAATCACAATGACAGGCCATAAATAATGTCTTTGGAACCATAACATACTTGGAGAAAACATCAAAAAGCAAATATCTGAATATGTCATATGCTTTGAAGCATTTAGAATTTATCATACAAACCATTAAACAAAATATTAATGACACACTCCTACACACAGTACCAAATCTGAAAATTCTGTTAACAGCAGATAATTGTTTCAAGGTCTGTCCATTAGCTAAAATAGTACAATGCACAATCCATGTCTGACAAGAAGACAAACCAGAAATATTATTCTTTATAATAAGCAGAAATAATTCAAATGAGAAAAAAACATACCTTTCTGAAAGCCAATTTACCAATTCACAAAGGCCAGTTATACACATCAGTTGCCTAAATACACCAAACAAAAGGCTAAACAGACCTAAAGGTATGCCTCCTAACCTGACTAGCAGTCTGCAGTTAAGTTATATTGGGAGTTATAAAAACACTATAATCATTCAATGAAGAATGAATGGCTTCAACCACCCGGCAGGGTAAATTGCTCCCCTCTGTAGCATGAGTATTCAAAATAGTAACACTTTACTATTTTTTTCACCTCAGTCACATGGCAAGTGGTCATAACAAGATGACCTTGAAGGTTACTCTCCAGAGGAATGCAGCATGGAACAGTTCAAACTGGACATTTCTTAGAAAGCATCAAGCAGCAGCAACTGTATCATGGCCCACTCCCCAAGCAGCTGCACCTGTACCATGTCCCAACCCCCAAGCAGCATTACCTGTACTATGTCCTACCCCCTCTTTCTTAAGGAATTGAAAGAAATCCTTCAACAGTCAACAAAGTACAACTCAACATAGTACAAGCATGCTGACCTTTAATGAGATTGTCAATGCTTCCACAATGACCAACAAAAACACAATCAACATACAAAAAAAAAAAAAAACAGTTCATCAACAGCTATGATGTATTCAAAACATAAGAGCACACCTGCATGTGTAGCTATCTTTCTGTATATATATATATGTATGTATATATATATATATATATATATATATATATATATATATATAATATACATACACACACACACACACACACACACACACACACACACACACACACATGCACAAATATTTTTGGCTAGGCTTAAAATGCCCCAGGGCAGATAGCCTAGTACTAAACTATGAAAGTATGTATGTATATATATATATATATATATATATAGGTCCCTATCAGATCGCCGAAGTTTCAAAACTCCGAAGACCATATTGCCTAGATCATATCTCCAAGTTTTGAAACGTCGAAAAAAAAAATAAAACACAACAAAATAAAACAAAACAACTTACCTGTACATTTTTGCAGGGGGGCAAGTCCCCCTGCACCACCCACACCCCCTGCTACTTAAATATACCAACTCTGAGATTGGATTACATTGAGGAAACCAGCAAATCCCAGTTTCTGCGCTATACAGCGACCCTAATACTAAGTGTTTGGAGTTTCAAAACTTCGGAGATATGGTCTCAGCCATATGCTCTTCGGAGTTTTGAAACTTTGGCGATCTGATAGGGAACTATACATATACATATATATATATATATATATATATATATATATATATATATATGAATGGGATCCATATTTATCCATGAATGAAATTTTCACCAAATCACTAACACCTGGGCATGCTTACGCGAAAGTGCTTTTCACTGAAGAAGCACTTTCACGTAAGTATGCCTGTTGCGGAGGTCGTACTACTGTGTGGATAGGGAAAATTCCCTTTTCCCCACTATAGTGTGATCTTGGAGTGAGAATATTAAAGTAGGAGGGTGTGGGGGGAGCAGGGGGACTTTCCTCCCTGCAAAAACGTTAATTTAATGTTTTTTTTTGTTTAGCGAAAGTGCTTTTTCTGTGAAAGTGCTTTCGCTAAAGTGTGTTCAGTGATAGTGGATTTGGACTGTTGAACTTTCGTTCAACAGTCCTAGAGCCATATAAATATGTTCACACACACACACACACACACACACACACACACACACACACACACACACACACACACACACACACACACACACACCAGACCTTTCTCATGTGGGGGGCACACCCCCTGCTAATTATATATACCAACTCCAAAAACGCACTACAGTGTTTTGTTTATGTTCAATGTGTGTTAATTAATGCAATTATTAAAAAATCATATGGTCTTTCGATGAAAGGAAGTTTCGGTGGTATGTGTAAGATAAACGGCCAGTCAATGAACTTGCTGTTTGATCAGTAAAGATAGACCTGGAGAACACTGAGGTATCTCAGTGCTTCAAAAATTAATATGAATTGTTATAGAAGGATTTTCCAGAACCTACACCCATTCCTGCTGTCCTGTCTGCTTCAGAGGGTGTGTGTCTTACTTCCTGCAATTTTCTTGATAGTCAAACTGCTGTATCTAAAAACGCAGATGGGATATATAGATTTCCTCAGTCTTTTAAACATTTTCACACTTTTCCCAGACCTGACCAATTCCAATCCTACTCTTTCTAATAATGAAGGGAAAATAATAATAGGTATGGGGGAAAAAGTGCATACTTCTGCAGCTTTGAATTTCAGAATTTTAAATTGTCAAGCTCATATGTTAAAGTTTTTTCAGACATTTTGCTGTTTTTGCAGTGTGTGTGATTCTGTTGACCACTTCTTCCAGGGCTATGACCACTGGTACTGTTTTAGGAACGTTTGCTGGGCTGGCCCAGATGATTTAAAAATGAGATTTTAGGTTCTCCCATAGAGATTTAGTGTTTGTCCCCTGTGCTGCAGAGGTGATCAAAAAGTGTAATGAAAGGGGCTAGCCGATCCAGGGAATTTCTGAAGATTTTTCAGCTGTCCTTTTCCAAACTGGCAAAGGGATTTTCTTTTGTTCTCTTCGCCTGATTTTGGCAAAAAACATAATAGAGAGTCTCAATAGAATTCTGATGCATGGATATTTAAGAAAAAGTCTCAAACCTTCCAAAACCAAAGACAGTCTAACAAGTCTGAATGATTATTCAAGAGACCTTGTGACCCCCTCCCCCCCGGCTGTCTTTCTCTTCCAGAAAGTCTGAATCTCCATTTTTCTCTTCAGTATCAGATTGTTTTGGACAAGTGAGTTTAGAAAATAATTCCGCAGGGTTATAAATAGTGGTGGGAGGAAATTCCTCCTTTCCATGGGTTCATTCCTTATTCTGCAGATAGGTCTCTTTTGTTTCCACCTATTCTTCATCACATGATCTCCCAAGAAGTGATAGAACCAGCTCCTCCTTCCCAGTTGGTGGAGAGTTTTATTCAAGGATGTTCCTATTGCTAAAGAAAGATTGAAAATGCTTGGAAACCAGTTCTGGATATTTCTTTCCTAAACCTGTTTGTGATTGGGCCTAAATTCAAAGTGATGTCACTTCACAACCTGTTGCCTCTTCTTCCTCTTTCAAGTTTCCTGGTAACACTAGGACTTAAAAGATGTTCATCATCACATTCCTATTCATCCAGACTCCAGTTATTTCTTAAGGTTTTGTGTTTCTGGATCAAATGATCAGATCTCTGCCTTACCCTCTGGACTATACACTGCACCAAGAGTGTTCACTAATTGTCTAGCTCCAATTATTGCTCAATGCAGGCTACAGGGTATCCACATTTTTCCGTATGTAGATGACTTGCTTATTTTTGCAGTCTTATTCAAAATGTCAGTAGTGTCTCTCTTGGGTGAGATAACTCTTGCACAAGCTGGGATTCCAAGAGAAAATTGAGTAGTCTTCCTTGACTCCCTCACACACGATTTGAGTTCCTGGGATGTCGGTTAGACACCTCAGTTCAAAGAGCTTTGCTACTACAGGAAAAATAGATCTTTATCTAGATCAATTTTTAAGGTTTTCTATTCAGAACTTTGGTAACTGCAAGGGAGTACCTCAGAATTTTGGGTTTCGTGGCATCTGTGATTCTAATGATATCCCTGGGAAGCCTCCACATGAGAAAGATACAGTGATATCTCAAATCACTTTGGCTTTAGCATCAACACCCCTTATTTTTTCAGATCCCAGTACTGGGGTTTATCAGAAGGGAAATTTGTAGGTGGAGACAACAATTATCATTAAATCAAGGTCTCCCCTTCGTCATCATTGCTCAAAAGCAGTCAATCACCACAAACTCTTCAGACTTTGCCTGGTTAGCAGTTTCAGGAGGGATACAAGTGCAGTGGGACAACAAGGATAGATGCAAGCACATAAATATCAAGGATATGCTTGCCCAGATAAAGGCACTCAACTCACTGAACCATCTTTTTCCCTGGAACGTTTCAAGTGGTCACAGACAATACCGCAGTCATGCAGTACATCAACAAGCAAGGGGGAACTAGGCTGTATCCACTGCAGACTAGCCATATTAGCTTAGGATATTGCTTCACAGCACAATCTCACTTGCAGGCATCATTCATTCTATCTGAGCAAAACTGAGTGGCAGACAAGCTGAGCAGGACCAAAGCAGACCCTTATGAATAGAAAGGAGAATTGGAAGATTTGATCCATCTGTCTGGAGTTCCTCGAGTAGACCTCTTTTGAATGTTCTATGAACAATCAGCTGGCAAAATCTGTTTGAGGATTCCATACAAGAAGGCCTGGAAGACAGATGTATTTTCTTTTCTTTAGGCAGGATCATTCCTATATGCCTTTCCACTAATATCCAAGGTATTTCTGAAGATTCTGAAGGAATCCTCCAAGATCATTGCGGTGACTACCTTCTGGCCAAGGCATCTGTGGTTTTCCCTTCTTTTGGAAATAGCCAGAGGCAATTACTACAAGATTCCTCATAGAATGGATCTCACAAGAACAGGGATGTTTGATACCCCCCCCCGACACCAATCATCTTCAAGCCTGGATGATAGGGTCTTAATTCCTTTTAGGCAACTGTTTTCTAAGGATGTGCAGCAGGTACTAATGGAGGCAAGAAGCCTACTACTAGAAAAATCATATATTAACAAATGGAAAAGGTTTTCTAGTTGGTGCCAACAACACAACCAGCGCCCATTCGGGGTTAGTTGTTCTTTGGTTTTACAGTATGTGTGTGAATTGCTATTCTATGTCCTTTCATATTACTCTATCAGTGTTTATTTATCAGCTATTCAGCATGTCTTCCCATGGATTCTCCTCTTTTAAGACAGTCTCATGTAAAATGTTGTTGAAAGGGGGTTTGTATAAGATGCCTCCAAGTAAACCAGTGGCCCCTCCTTGGGATCTTAATTTTGTGTCAGATAAGCTAACAATTGCTCCATTTCAAATACCTAATCTGGCTGACTCAATGTATTTAACATAGAAAACAGTTTTACTGATTGATCTGATCTCTGCAAGAATGCTGAGTTGCAAGCTCTTCTGGTGAGTCAACCCTACCTCATTTTCCTTAGGAACAGGTTTTTTTGAGAAGTAATCCTTTTATGCCTAAAGTGGTATCTGAGTTCAATTTAATCCAGCATATCCATTTCACCATTTTCATTCCTGAAACTAAAAATGTGGGAGAAAGAACAGGATAGTCTATACCTTAGAAGTCCACAGACAACTCGGGTACTATCTTGACAGAACTTAATCTATCAAATCTTTGGATCAATTGTTAATTTCTTGCAAAGGTAAATAAAAGGGACAATCTGTGTCAAAATAGACTGTTTCCAAACTGTTGTCTATGGCTATTACCTTTTGTTATGCTCACCATTACAAATTTATTCCAGGCAGGTTCAAGGCCCACCCTACCAGGGCCTTGTCTTCATCTATGGCTTTTTGGAAAGAGTTGGATTCTACATACAATGTGCTTGTGCATCTTATAGGTACTTTCCATGATTCCTACATCTCACACACATGAGACTTACACCAGCATTTCATATAGGGTGACTTTCCAAAGGATCACCAATAATAGATGTACACATAGCCATTCACATATTTCCATATAGCCTATTCAAATGAACATAGGTAGCAGATCATAATGTTGTCCACTGCTATGTGCTGCAGGTGATATAGGATATAACTAGTGGCCATGGCTGATGACCCCCACCCACTGCCCACAGAGTGTGGTAGAGATGGTAAAAAACATTGCAATGTTGCAGATCCACAGTATCATTGGACATGAGTTCCTGCAGCAAAATGTTTATCATTTGTACAGGTGGGCTGGGGCATAGAGACAGGGAAAGAAATGCTGCCATAGGTGAATGGGTGGTGCAAGCTATAGGCATGCACAGAGCTAAGAGGTTGAACAACTCAGAGGTCACATCCTCCAGTGATGGAGTAGAGGCTCCATGGATGGAATTCTGGCTGGGTGTGCCAAGTGGCCCTGCCGTGGGTGGACTGGAAGCATCTTTTCTAAGGAACGGCACAGCACAATATGTACTGGAGCAGCTGTATTGTCTCTACTTTCATACTCTAGTAAAAGTCTGGCATCCATGACCCCATGAACATGTGCAAGTAGGTGTCACTCATGTTAGGTCTACAGGGCAGTGTGATGGTGTTAAACTACAAGACCCTGATTAGCTTACCTGATGAGATGTGCTCATTGTGGATTAGGAAGAGCATTGGCTCTATCCTTGGCAGTTTCTGCACCCAGGGGAGGAGGCAGGCATGAATGCTGTGAACATTGAAGCTGTCCTTGGAATGATGTCTGCATTCTCCATAAGCCTGGCATGCATTTGTGCAATGCACATCCATCCTTTACTATGACCAAGGTTGCTGGTTGCCCACATCTGCCAGGATGAACAAATATTGGCCAAAAGAGCCAACGATGCCCTCAACATGTATGTCTACTTCAGGCCCATATATGCTGTTACTCTGTATGTATTAAAGGATTTCCTTAAACCCATGCAGTGGTTACATTTCTTCACAAATGGCCTATTCAACTTATCTGAGATGGCGCGAGTACTAGCCAAGTGTGTCACTAACCTGCACATTCACTGGTTGATACAAAGGATGACTTCTAGCTCTTGGAAAGTCCTGGAGTCATGGTGGCAATGGCCACATACTCACCTCTCTTCTATGCTTGGGGCATGTACATCAGAGGAAGTACAGCCATCTGAGATCATCTGTGGTAGCAACACTTATGTGGCTGGGTTAGGACTAACATAGAATAGATAAGCTTCACTTAGCACAGGTGACACTGGCGGCTCTTGCCCCTCCACATCACCTTAGCTATGTGTTGCTTAATTGTGTCCTCTATTGTTAGTACTGATGACAATGCTACTGTGTCATTGGATTGTGCAATGTGTGGGTTGCCATCATTGTCAGCCAGTGATGACCCGCTGGCATCAGATATGTTCCAACTGCTTGTTCATGATCGTGTTTCATTGGAACCTTTGTATGTATACAGATACCACACCTCTGGTAGTGGGAATCACATTTGTGACTCCTACTACCATATAGCATAGTGTCTGCTACATGACAACCCTATACATAGCCATTGAGTACATACTTACCTTGTGGTACAGGTTTTTGATTTTGCAGCTCTGATACCCCTGAATGACATTAATGCATATTTATTTGAGGAAACCATTTGCAGTAGAATCCCACTATCCTTAGACATGGCAAAAGCTATTACTAACCTGGTATGTACTCTAACTGACATGTAGGCAATTGTCACTAGCCATCACATCCAATATACAACCAGGTATAAAAGTTATCTGTTTTCTCCAAGAGAGAGAACAAAAATTGTTCCATTTGTATGAGATGCCTTTATATTAGAGGTCCACCCCTACTGGCCATGTTCTCTCAGGTTATTCCCTGTGCCTTGGTCCTTCTGTGCAGTAAGATATTGGGTACCCTGTGACACAAGTGTACTGTTGTCTTCGTATGGCTATTCACTGCATTGATGTCCTGCCCAAACCCCCGGTATACCTGCTTAATCCTTCACAAAGATAACATGACAGGTTTCTCTCCCACAACAAGATGGTAACCTGTCATCTCTGCCTTATCATGCTGAGTCCCCTTGGCCTCTCAGTCCAATGAAATGCTATCTTCAGTGTTACCCCATGGAGTCCATTCTCTGTGATGGTGTCACTTGCTTCCATACAAACTTATATGGTCACTACAGTCCAGAGAGAAATTACCAATTATCCTGTCTGCTGTCAGTTTGCTTACATGACAATATACTCTGGCAACCATCATTGTTAGAATCCCTACATTACTCATCATAATGTAGTCATATGGAAAATGATCACCATGCTTTTTATTGTGTTTGGATAGGGCTTGTAGCACAATGATCATGCTAACAAGGTGCTTTTCTGTGATTGTCATTGAATCATGCCTATATTGCAATGCATTACAATACATAACATGGTGTCTGCTACATGCAACCATGTATTCTGGCTACCATATTCCATTGTATTTGTCCCAGTGAGTGGACATGATCATAGCAGGTACAGACCCTAACAGGGCTCCTATCCAGTACAGCAGGGAGTATTAAATGTTTGTTTACCTGTAAGGACTATCAGGAGTGCCTGCATGCGAAATATGATGGCCCCTTTATGTAAAGTAGATACCTCGCATCAACTTGACAGGTTGGTCAATGTCAGTGACATCACATGCACTGCCAAGAAATTCAGGGGCAAAATGTAGTGGTCTGTGTAGGAGCCACCCAGACCTTCTTCAGCAGAGGAAAGAAGAGGTTAGGCAGGAAGAGTTACCATTTAATTTTAAGCATTCTGTTCCTGAACTGGCACAGTACAGTAGGCCTAGCACATGGTGCTATAATTCTGCTAGAAGGGATATGCTGTGCTCACTGCTCTTTGGTTTATGTTTCCAGTACCATTCGAGATTCAGGATAATTGGTTTACATACCAGAGAAGGTAGCACAAGTTCTCCAAGCAGTTGAGAAAGACTAGGGTATTCCTGGCAATAATGTAACTGTACAACACATAACTAATCAGTTGCATTTGTGTCTGTTTTCCTTTTTCTTTTTCCTTTTTTTATGTTGTTTATTCTTTTAATTTATGTTCTTTGTTTGGAAGAGCAGCCATGGTACAAACAGTGCAGACGTGGTGGATGACATGATCTGCACTGGCCACTCTGCCTATCACTGGCTAACCAGTAGTTCCCAGACCTGCTTGTGGAATGTGACCTGGAAGGCTCACTGGTGGCTTCTGTGGGAGAGAGTGAAGACTTCTCAAGAGAACCTTTTTTAGGTCACTTGGTGAGAAGTGCAGTGGCTAGTGAGTAACAAGGTAGACTGGTAGCCGGATGCCTTGGCACCCTAACCATGTCTTCATGAGGCTTATAGAGTTCAGGGGCTGGCTGCCCATGACCATTGGGTTGTTAAGGGTACAGACTGCCCATAATGTCAGTCATGGAGGTAACTAAATTCTCTAGGGTCGCACTCTTGGCTGGTTTGAGAGGCCTTCCTCACTTCTTATTCCCCATCATTGTGTTACCCATCGTTTAATATCACTCTCTATCCAATATTTGTTGTCCAGTCTTTCTCATCAACTGTTGCCTATTTGTGTCTCCCCAGTGTTGCCCCCTTATGTACCACTATATCCCCTATCAGCATTTGTCTGCATTTTGTGTCTGTCTTCCTCTGCTTTCTTCCCTACATGCTTCTTCCTACTTAAACTTTCTTATTACTACCCTCCCCATCTACCATTCTTCAAAAAAAGAAAAACGAAAACAGGCATTTTTACTCATAAAAAGGTATATTCTTTTCCCCTATACCACTACTTCCCTCCTGTTGTCCTGAATGTTCCCATGCTTCATCTTTCTCCTTTGTGCCTGTTCTGTGTCCCTTTTTCATCCATCTCCATTTATAAGATAAAATGAGCTGACATTTTACTATGGTGCATTTGAACGGGCTGCCTGCTGTGCCCATGTAAAAGTAATGAGGCACTTTGATGGCATGTGAACGCACTCCATGCTACCTGCATCTCATTTTACCACAGGTCATTTAACTCATTACAGCTGAGTGACGTCTACAGGCATTTTTGCAGTTACCTCCTACTGCTCCTCTAGGCGTCAAATATTGCCTGTTCATATTTGCATTAATAAATCCAAAACCATGCTACACACAAGTTATCAGAATATTTTATCTTGAAGCATATATGATGGGAAACACAATTGTATTGATATATGACCTCTGTTAATAAGTATTTGTTAGAACTGTAAGGTGATAAATTCATTTTTTAAAGGCTGAAGGCACACCCACTGGGAGTTAAAGGTACACACTCAAAAGAGCTCTACTGGAGAGAATGAGTTAATTGCTCATACAGTGGTCAGTCCATTAGCACAGTTACTATCATTATCATAGGAAGAGTTAAGAAATGAGGTAAGAAATGGATGCAGCATAAAATACTGACAAGACAGACTGGAATACTATGTCTGGCTGACTTTGGTGGGGACACAAGACATACAGATGGCAGACAGATACAAAAGCAGGAGAAGGAAAGAGGTCTGAAGCACAATTTATACTGTGATCCAGAGGACCTCAATTATCCCCACAATGTGATGGTCCTGGGGGGACTCTGATGGGTGGATAGTCAAACCTGACTGGGTCAGCAAGTCCTGCACCTGCTGGAGAAGGCCTTGAGTTAATTGCAGGAGCCTCTCTACTGTCTTTGCAGCTGCTGCCTCAACCAGATCATGAACCTTGTTGTGGTGCCAGGGACTATGCAGGCTGCCATACACCAGGGGGCCCACATAGGTAAAGCTACCACACCAACCATGTGAAGATGCCCCCAGGCAGGCAGGGGAGAAGGTGATGAGCTGTGCATCATCTGCAAGGCATACAGCTCAGTTGCCCTGGTATTTCTGGATCTGTGGAAAAGGTAACATGAAAGGGAAAGAATTCAAAAATGACAGGGAGAGAAATAAAGGACTCATACATGTTTTGAAAATATACCATTTTATTTCATAAAATAAATAAACATTTACTTATAACTAAAATGCTACTAAACCCTCTTACTGTTGACTTCATTCATAAAGAACATTTTGATGCTACTTGAAATTAATGTTTTTTTTAACTTATGTGTATGAATTACTCCTATACATCTTTGAGGTTAATAATATCAATACTTATGAATGCTTTATTGTTACAGATATGCTCCAGTCTCTTTCTATTCCAGTGCACTATGCTGCCAATCAGTCCTCTTTTTTTTAAATGTCAGTCATCAATGTACAATGCTAAACAGTCACTGCAAGTTTGCATTCATTGACAAATACAATTTTTCTATACCTGAGTTATTTGGTGACATGTTTTACAAGTCCAGCATGCCTAATGTAAGATACTGAGCCTTGTGTTTGAAAAGCTGGATTGGGCCTTATTGGATTACTGAAAATTGCATGAGTTAAGAATTGTGGTCATGCCCTGATAATCTTAATTTTCCTCTTTGACTATTAAATTGAAAAAACTTTTGCAGGCTTTACTGTGTATTCCTCAGCTGAAATACTCACAGGTACCACAGTGAGTAGTGATGGGTGGGATACCTGTCACCATTAGTAAGAAGTAAATTTCAGGAAAACAGGGCACATTTTTTCAAGGGCAACTAAGTGTAACAATAACTTAACTGAATGGTTTAATCTGAAGCATACACAAATAGTTACAATTATTTTATAGTGTACTAATTACTCATAAATAATGAATTCCCTCAGTACTGCAGTAAGGTAATGTCAAATGTTCAGCGTGCAGTTTATACAATTCCTGATCATCCTCATACTCATCATACTACAATGGGTGAGGTGTCTGGTTGATGTCAGCCATTTTGTAAATACACCAAAACATCTACTGTGCATAGATGTTATTGCTAAATGACTTTTACCCTAAAAAAACTATAGCAGAAAGAGGAGAAAGAGTAAAGGCTAGTATGTACTGTAAAGGTGTTTAATCAGGTGGGGAGAAGGGGCAAAGTCATTTTTTGGTTAAGTACTCTAGAGTGATTTTGAATGGGTGATATTAAAAAGTTGCTCAGATTGTACTGGTTAAGAAATTCCATGATTTGGCAACACATTGAGAGGATAGCTTTTGCCTAGCAGATTTTAGGGGTTTGTGCTTAGATAGTAGATTAAAGGTATATTTGTGGAGGGGAGTCCATAAAGAGGGACAGTATACACGTTTATTGCTAAGTTAAAGGCAAACTGTGGCTTATAATTTAGATGGTTGGGAAGTTGCATACATTTTTAGTGTAGAACATTGGTGGCTGCCCAAAGAGATGTTAGCTGCAAATCTAGCAACTATATTGTAACACTGTTCATCTTTTACTAATAGTGACATCTTCAAATTAGTGAGGATGAGAGCACCAAATAGTAGTGCTGGATGAAGGTATGTGGATGCTGGAGTACTACTGCTTGATTTGATAAGGAATCGTTTGACTCTGTAGAGCATGCCAAGTTTTTGGTGAGTCTTTTTGATGAAATTCTTGATATAGAAGTCAAATTTTAAGTTGCTGTCTAATGTAACCCCTAATAGCTTAGTATGTGAGGTCACCTTGACGACAGTGCTATTTAAAGAGAGAATTTTGAAGTTAGCTTTTTCTTAATGTCGAGCTTCATGAAAGAAAAGCAGTATTTTTGTTTTTGGGTTGAGTAGTTTTGGAGCCATTTTTCAGTACAAGAAAATACTTTTTGTGTGATTTGTTGAAGATGTATTAGGTTTTCAGAGGAGCATATAATGATAGCATTGTCTGCATACTGAACTAGTAAAATTTGTTAGGTGGCTAAGTAAAGAAAATTGATGAGTATACTGAAAAAGCAGGGGGCCAAGGGCAAAGGCTTTTAGTACACCATTGCTGACAGGGAGGTAGGTGAAGAAAGTTAAGAGCCATTTTACTGATTGCTGTCTACCAGGGATGTAGCTTCTAAACCACTAAAGGATAGAATGAGTTTGACCAAATGAGGAATTTTCTTGGAAAGTGTACTATGACTAACTGTATCAAAGGCTTTTGATAGATCTAAGAACAAGGCAAAAGTTAGTTTGCTACTGTCTGTGGCTTTGTGAATGGTTTCTCTGAAGGCTAAGAGTGTAGTGTTGGTGCTATGGGAGTAATGAAAACCATGTTGTGTTGGGGTGAGGATATTTTCTTGGATTAGGTACTTTACTAGATGTTTCTGTATGCATTTTTCTAATATTTTAGAGAAGGAAGATAGGAATGCACTTGGTGTAAAGTTAAATCCCATTGCCCCAGCCAACAGCCCCTTGCTCTCCGGGCAGTGTGCAGTCCCTACCAAGCCCTGTGCTGAGACACAGCCTGTCCCTCTATCAGCAGCCCTGTAAGGCTAATGAAATCCAAACTGAACAGAAGGGAAACCTAACCTAGAAGGCCTACAGGAACTATCTAGACTCTCTGCGTTCAGCCTCACAATCTACCAAGCCCTGTGCTGAGACACAGCCTGTCCCTCTATCTGCAACCCTGTAAGGCTAATGAAATCCAAACTGAACAGAAGGGAAACCTAACCTAGAAGCCCTACAGGAACTATCTAGACTCTCTGCGTTCAGCCTGACAGTGTAGGTGATATCCTACAGTATTTTTAGGATTTAACTATAAACTTGTGAGTGCTTTAATTTCAAATTAATTGTGAGTGCATTAAACTTAAATTAATTTGTAAGGGCCAGCACACCCGCGGACCTACGTCTCTGACCATCTCTTTACTATCTTACCCCCCCACCTCCTATCTTAGTGGATTTAGTGTTTTCCCTACATTGGCCACTAGAGTGCAGCAGACCTCAAGGCATGGAAAACTGTTTCTTACTGGAAGTATAAATCCACTAGCTCTGTAGACCAGCCTTTCTCTGCTATCCCTGCTTGTACTTTCTACTCAAGTAATTACCCCCACCCCATGAAAAGTTGTTAAGGGAATTATCCTGGTTAAGTCTAAGAGTTTTAGAAACTAGACAGCTTTTTTGTCAATTACTACTCCAGCCACTGGCCCCCTTAATTAACTCTCTGTTCAAACTTACTTTTCCTGCCATATAACTATTTATAAATACCTTTCTCTCTGCTATAGAACTCTTTACTCATACCTTTCTCCCCTACAGAGCTATACCTATGTTCACCATTTTCTGATAAGTAGCAACAGAAAGTGTCTCTTACCTATCCTAAGCCTGTAGAATGTAGTCTCTCTGCATAACTGATTGCCTCTCTGTCTCTCTCAGCTCTGACCCGCTCCGTTCGCCCTACGGGCTCATTCCGCTCCCCTACCCTACCCCCAATTCCCACCCACCCCCAGAGGTCCTATACTTATACTTCCCTAACCACGCCCTCTCTCTCTTCCAACCAGTCCCATACATCACTTCATCCCATAAACTTTAGCCACACCTTTACCTTCTAACAATCACTCACAATAAGCCACACCTTAGAGTACCTTACCATATCCCTTTACTCTTAACTCATATGTATTAGTGCCCTCCTCTCTACACTTCCCTCATCCTTTTGTCTTCTTTTCTCCTATTTTTCAATCCCAACTCCTTACTCCTCTTATTTTTAATCTCAACAAGATGCCTCTGGCTAATCTAACCAAGCTAACACTTGTAGTTTTACTTTCAACTGTCCTCACCTCTACCTACCTTCTCACCTCCTTTGAAAAACTGTACTATTACCATTTTAACCACTCTCTAAAACAAACAGCAATTCACACTCATATACCCTCTAATAGTCATACTAATATAACTTCCATTCCCAGCTACCTACTACCTAAATACCGTAGACTCTCCCACATTAAACACAATAAACCCACAATAAAGAAAGTGAAAATTCAAACTAACCTTAGGTATAATTCAGTAATAAAACTAAATAATCCCTTCTTAAAAGATGGTGACATCCACCCTAACCCTGGCCCTAACAACCCACCCCAAACTCAATAACTCTTTCCTAATAGGACATCTAAATATCCAAAGCATTAATAATAAAGTAGCCCACCTCCATGCCCTTCTAGATATTCACTCCTTTGACATCTTCTGCCTTACTGAAACTTGGTTGAAACCAGAGACTAAAGACAATGAAATCATTCCCCAAGGTTATAATATAGTGAGACAAGATCGAACAAAATGCAAAGGGGGTGGAATAGCAGTTATATTCAAAGATGGACTTCATATCTCCACCTTACCATATAATCCAACCCAGGATAGTAACGCAGAAGTCCTCATCACCAAACTTCAAATCAACCCAAACAAATCTTTATACATTATCTGTATTTATCTACCACCCGGAAATATTATCACTACAATAGAGGCTATACTAAGCTGGGTGTCTTCAACTTACCCCCAAGAAACAATAATACTAGGTGATATACTGACTGGAAAGGTGTCAGAGCTGAAAATCCTACCGCTCATATTAACCTCCACGGCTTTAGCCAAACTATCACCTCCACAACCAGAATAAACAAACCAAATAAAAAAGAGAGCACCTTATACTGGATACTTATAAATAGACAGAAACAATCTTACAAGGTAGGTACGCTGCCAGACGATGTAAGTGATCATATTTTGACCTACATCATAAGAGAAAAAAATGACCTTCCCAACCTCCCCACCTTTAGGATAGCACACTCTACCAAATACTTTAACTCAGAATTATTTCAAAATTAACTTAGTGCCTGTGACTGGAACCCTTTAAAAACCCTACCACTTGAAGAGGCTGTAAAGTATCTTAACTCTAAATTCTTATCTATCCTGGATAGGCATGCACCTAAACGGTCCATCAGAATGAAGTCTAAGCCAGCCCCATGGCTTTCTAAAGAAACCAGACATCAAATTTTGCTTAGGAATAAAGCTTGGGCTAAGTGGAGAGCTAACAGAAACATCTCTGATCAACTAAATTTTAGGCAGCTGAGAAATAGTACAAAAAAGGCAATACTTACAGATAAAAAGAACTACTACTGTAAACTGCAGAAAACTCACCAAAATAATCCCCAGAAGTTCTGGCCAAGTATCAATAAACTCCTTTCCCCAGGGCACTCTCGAACACCCACCCCACTTGATGCTGATCCAAATACCCCCCTGAAACTGCTAATACCTTCAATTCTTTCTTCACTGAGACCATACAATCACTAGCTAGTCAACTAATCCCAGACAACTCAAGCCTTCCCACCACCATACCAGGCACTCTACCTACATTCAAACTGCAACCCATCTCTACTACTCTCATCTATAAATTCATCCAAAAACTCAAGCCTTGTACTCCTTCTGCCGACCAGCTACTGTCACAATATCTCCAAAAAGCAGCCAAAGTAATTGCCTACCCTATATCCATCCTTATAAATAGGACAATTAAGGAGGGAACCATTCCAGACATTTGGAAAATCTCCCACATTATCCCCCTGCACAAAGGTGGGAACTCAAATGACTACTCTAACTATCGGCCAATAGCTCTCTTATCACCCTTAGCAAAAATTATGGAAAAATGCATTCACCAACAACTTTTACATCATTTATCTCAACATAATATAATAACAAACTGCCAACATGGCTTTAGGCCATCACACAGTACCACAACTGCCCTTTTATCCTTTACAGATACCATCAATAGAAACTGCAATAAAAACATCCGCTCATCTGCACTCTTTATTGACATCTCAAAAGCTTTCGACATGGTAAACCACACCCTTCTAATCAATATTCTTGAATCCCTTTCCTCTGACTCTCAGGCTGTTAAATGGTTCAGATCCTACTTTAGCAATAGGCAACAGGCAGTTCTCTGGGAAAATCAAATTTCATCCTTTCTGCCAGTCACCCTCGGAGTCCCTCAGGGCTCTATTCTTGGACCACTTCTTTTCTCATTATTTATCAATGACCTCCATGTGGCAATTCCTCAAGCCACTTGCATTCAATATGCAGATGATTCTATGCTAGTATGCTCAGCATACTCCCCATCAGAACTACATTCTCTTACTCAAAATGTTTTTAACATTGTAGAAACATGGTTTACAAAACGCTGCCTCCTTCTTAATGCCAAAAAATCAAGCTCCTTCTCTTTGCTCCCACTACTAAGTCCTCCCCCATAGATTTCTCAGTCACTTCCAATAATGGCACTATTATATTCCCTGACTCTACCATTAAACTGTTAGGAATTACCATTGATAATAACCTTACATTTGATTACCATATAAATAACACCATTAAAACTGTCAACAGAAAAATAGGCTCCTTATATAGAATCAAACCTTTCCTAACCCCAACAGCCAGAACCAAGATTGCTCACTCCCATCTAATCTCAACTTTTCTGTACACCTCACCTATATATACTAACCTAAAGAAAAATAACAAACTAGCAACTTCCTATAATAACATCGCCAGATTTGCCACTGGCAATCCCTTTAGAACCCACCACTGTCTGAATCTTTGGCAGCTAGACTGGCTTGAATTCCAAAACCAACTGATAATCTCCCAACTCACCATTGCCCACAAGATATTTTACAAACCCAACACCACCGCTATACTCTCCAATCTCTTAATCCCCTATAAAAATCTGAATTCCCTACGTTCTTCTAGCAAACTCCTCGCTAGCATAACCAAGTCTAACAACATGGCTGGTGACTCTCTGTTTACTAACACAGTGGGAAAAAACTGGAACCAGCTACCCAGTGAACTAACTCTACTCTCTTCCTTGCCTCTCTTTAAACAAAAACTTAAAAAACACCTCAAAACGCACTGGTTATGCCCTTGTAGCAACCCCGACTAACCACCCACTTTCACTACTGATACTTCCTCTTCCAAATAAACTTACTAACATTTTAAAGCTAATTCATGCAAGCAAGCCTGTTACTGTTTGAACTCTAATCAACATACTGCTGAAATCTTTCTACTTTGATGTGAAAAATTCCTTATGAATCTTACTGTGCTACATTTTTATTGTCGCTTTTTCAAGTGTAAATATCTTCAGTATGTTATTATTACTTGTACTTTTTTTTAAATCCTTTCATTTACCATGTAACAAAATTTTTAATTTTCTGTTTTGCTGGAGCTTTTCTCCCCAGGCCTCTACTGAAAATGGAAATATATCCAGCTAGACTAGCTTGGTTAACAAATGTAAAATAAAAATAAAAATAAAATATTGGTTCCACTTGAAGGACTCCCTTTATGAAGGGGGTGATGTGAAACTTTTTCCATTGGGATGTAGGATTCTTGGATCTGTTTATGAGTATTGAGACAGGAAGGGCTATACTTTTGGTAGCTAATTTGATGTATTCTCTAGGAAGCTTGTCTGCTGGAGTGCAGCCTGGCTTGAGTTTATTTTTGAGTTGTTTTATGTAGGCTGTAGACAGGGTTGTAAGGTAAAAGTAGAGATGTTGGTTTGAGGTGATTGTTGGGTTTTAGTTGTTAAGATGGGGAAGTATTAGGTGAGGGTGGCAAAGCTGTTTATGAAGTTGTTTTGAAATGAGTGCTTGTTTCAAGAGAGTTATTGTTGGGAGATGTGTTAGAAGTATATTGTTGTCCAGGATGTAATATTTCTTTAATGGCAGACCAGAATTTTGGGAGGTATTATTTGTTCATGTTTTAAATATTCATATAGTATTGTTTTTGTCAGCACTTTTTTTTGATAGGTTGCATAGTTCTCTGAATTTCTGGTGGTTAAGTGGGATCATTTGTTTTTGACATTTTTTCAGGCTACCTCTCTGTTATGCATATATTTTCTACTGTTTTTCGAAAGTCTGATCATATTGTTTGCTTTTACTCTTTTAGTTCTTGGAGATGCTATGTTGTTTAAGGTATCTAAAATTAAATTGTGTTACATTTTTAAGGCATCATCCAGTTGGATGGTTTTTAGAATATTCCAGTTTATGGATTCAAGAATAGTACTGGTTGTAACTGGATCAAGACTAGAGAGGTTGAAGCTAGTTTTGTAGATTTGCTATTTAAAGAGGTTAGGGTTGAGTCTGGTGGCATAGGTTGGCATGTGGTCACTAAGACAGTTTGCTATAGTACCTATGGAGGTGATTTTGCTAAGAGCTGATACTAGTTTTTGGTTTTTACTTTGGTATATGGAGCTGTTGATTAGTTGTGTTAAACTGAATAGGTTCATGATAGAAGTAAGGGAACTGGAGATTACTTCAAGCCAGCTTATGTTGACATCACTTATTATTTCTTCATGTGAGATTGAGGTAGTTCACCAGTGTAGAATATCTTCAGGCATGGATGCATTATCACTTGGGGGATGTAGGTTAATTATGTATATCTCTTTGTGGTTATTTAGTTTCAGCAAGGTGATGAGATATTCAGCTGAGTTAAATTGTGTTATAGGTCTCTGTAAGAAGTAATCAAAATGTAGTTTGGGAATAATCAACTTACACCTCCACCTCTTTTATTTAAATGTGTTTTATGGAGGATACTAAAGCAAGGAGGTTTTATTTCTGAGTCAATCAAGGTGAGTTTTTGCCAGGCTTCAGTAATGGCTAGGATCTCTTGTTTATTATGACCTGTACAAATGGGTATCTCAATGATCTTATTTTGTATATTTCTAATGTTGATGGTGACAAAGGTATTTTTTTATATTGAGCAGTATTTGGATTTAGAATGGATAGTTGTGTGCTAGGGCTGATTGGATGTGAAAGCTGGTTTGTGCTGGGCTTGGGTTAGATGTCCCCGCATAGGGATATTGTTGTGAAAGGGGCTGCTTTATCTCTGTTCTTTTTTGGAGATTATTTGTATGAAATATTTAGCTTTGGGTTGATTGGAGAGTATGTTTATGATTCTGTGCTTAAGATATAGGCAGGGGGCACCTGTGAATACGTTTGGTGAAAACTGTGGGGAGTTTAAGTTTTTTGGTGGGAGTACGTGTATGAGAAATTGTAGGACAGCTCTTTATGGTCACTGGCAAGTTATGGTAGGAAATGAGATACTTAAGTAGTAAGAGTAGGGAGGTAGACAAATGGATTAGAGGGATGCCTGAGATGGGAGTGTGCATTTAAGTTGCTAGTGTGTAGTTGCAGTAATTACAAGTAGGAGGAGATAATTGTGAGGTAGAGTGAAAAGAGGTGTGTGCAGTTAAGTGTTAGGCAGGTGTAAGAGTGAAGTTTTGAAGGGGGATTTTAGGAAGTGATGTAGTAGGGTAGTATAGTTGTTTGATTGGTAGAAGAATATAGAAGTGGGTACAGAAGGAGGGTTGGGTAGGAATTAGGGGTAGGGCAAGGAAGAGAATAAAGGTCAAGTGGAGGCAGGATAAACAGAGCAAGTTCCACCCCTTACAAGACCAAAGCACTCAGAGAACTATCTATTTTAACAGGTGGCTCTGCTGGGCTAGCTCACTGTCTAAGTTGCTGACAACAGGGTTATGTTTAGTGGTAGAATCACTAATAGTGCATCAATCTATTGATCTGAAAAACAACTGGCGATAACGCCTGTAAACAAATAGTTACAGCATAGCTTTAATTGTAATGATACATGAAAAGGTTTATGCATCAATGTACAAGAGGCATCTAGGTAGCCAAGTGTAGACTAGAGGAAAAGGAGGAAGGTTTTAAGTTAAAACAAAGTGTGAGAGTCAGAAGAAAAGTCTGGTAGAGCAGGAAAAGTATTATGGTTATTGGCCATGTGATTGACAGAATATGGGAGATGGCTATAATAGACAAATTAGCTATAGATAAAGCTTATATCTAATTGCCAATCAGAGCACTAGTACCCACCAATCAAAAAACATTTTGCTTATACAAAAAAACGAAGACTCTCAAAAGTAAAGTGCAGAAAAACTTTACTGGTGTCTCCTGGTACTTCACCTAAAAAGCCTTGAAGGTATAAATTGTTACACCAACAGCACATTATTTATATTAAATCACATGATGTTAACCAAGATAGAAGGAGAGGTAATTTCAAGAAAGAAGCGTACGATTGAACATGATTCTAAAGAGTATGAAAATAATTTGTTTTTTTTCTTGGAAGAGGAAGCCCAGAACAGGCAGGAATGTTATTCAATGGTTGGAACGAATGCTCGTGTAATCAGAGACTCATCCATTTCATCGGGGGAAACGGCCACCAGCAGCAGGAAAAGTGTGTCATTTGAGGATTTAAATGAAGAAAGCAACGAAGGTACACAGAACCAGCAACAGAACAGTCCCCAGCAAACACAAGGGAGAGGCCAGAAGTGGCAAAGTAACAATGGCGGTACTGGGCCGAACAGCAGGAGAAGGAGAAGATAAATGCTAATGTGAACTTTGAGCTGGTCATGTTTTGGGCAGAAGGAGTTGAGCCCATACAACATGATGAACTTGGACATTTTGACATAATTAATTTATCCAGGTTTGAGATTACTGATAAGGTTAAATGCTTGTTAAATAAGGGTATAAAATTTGTACCCACTCATTTTCCCAGCCTAGTGGATATATTGCTTGAAGTTGAATGCTGTTGTAGAAAACTGAATTTAGCTATGTTTTTTTCAAAATGAGAATACTCAGATTAACATTGTAAATGAGTTTCAACTGGGGAATCTTGTGGGGGAATTGGACAGTTATGATTCTGATGACTCATTATTAAACCTATATGTGTATGAAAACATGTTTACAGATGTTAATAATGTGGAGATGTGTCTGTTAGATGAGTCTGAGGAATTTTTTGTCCAGGATAGGATGGAATTGTTGAATAATAATAGAAGTAACAATGATGGGGGGAAATGTTTGTTACTGTATATGGAAAGTTAATGGTTCCTCCTGTCCCGTATGAAAGTCATTTTGCTCCTCCCAAGACCACTGTTACTATTAATGTGTTTGAAAAGACATTATGTAAAGAAATTGAACGTGAATATAAGAATTTTATAAAAAAAGAAAAAATGTATAAACTAAAGAGGAATGGGGCACATTACAAATATTGCGAAGTAATGATGAAAAGCTGGTTTTCACTCAGGCAGATAAAGGAGGGAATTGGGTCATGTTTCCAGAGAACAGTATGATAAAATGGCATTTGAATTGTTAAATGATGAGGATGTTTATATAAAATTGGAACAGGATCCCAGTGTGGAGTTCAATGCATGCTTATTAGAAATTTTAGAAAGAGGGGAAAGGGTTGGCTTTTCTGAAGCCAAGGACATTAAAAAACAGTATATTAAAAATCTGAAAAAAAGCTAGGTTTTTACAATCCCTAAGGTTCATAAAAAATTTAAGGAACCCTCCAGGGAGGCCTATAGTCTGGAGTAGGGGGTTATTTACAAAATGTAGGGATTTTTTTGGATGAACAGCTTAAAAAGTTCAGTCTCAAAGTACCTTCACATATTAAAAGTAGTCAGGATTATTGTAAGTTGGTGGGGGGAATGCAATGGGAGGCTGATTTCTATTGGGCTTGTGTGGGCGTAAAAGCTTTATATACCAGTATCAGTCATAGAGTGGGATTGGAAGCGGTTGCAAAAATGTTGGGGAAAGGACCTAGAACAAATTATATTTTGCAGCTGCTGGAGTTCTGCCTGACACACAATTTTTTGAGTTTAATGAGGAGCTGTTTTTGCAAAAGGGATGCACCTCTATGGGTGCCTCATTTATTCCTTCGTATGCAATTATTTTCATGAATTTTTTTTAACAGAAATTCATGTATAATAAATGTTTTTTCAGCAATAAGGTCATGGTCTATAGGAGCTATATGGACGACCTGATTTTTGTGTGTCGAGGGGAAATGGAACAGTTTGAAACTTATATGGATGAACTGGAAAGAAACAATTTTGGTATTTCTTTTACATTCAAAACCAATAGAGAGGTAATGCAGTTTTTTGATTTAGAGTTATATGTTAGTCAAGATAAGGTGGTGCAATTTAGACCTTATCACAAAGAAACTGCAGCTAATAATTTTTTTACTATCCTCAAGTATGCACCCCCCCACTTGTTGAATTCTTTGCCTTATGGGGAGTATAAACGTATTTTTGGTAATGCATCAGATAAGAAAAGGATAGGTCAAGAATTTTCAAAAGTAAGAAATAGGTTATCTTGTAGAGGTTATTCCCTGAGTTATTGGCAAGGAGAGAGAATAGGGTATTGGGAATCCGACAAAGAGATGGCATAAGAGTAAGAAGGGGGCATGAAGAGCAATCTTCAGATGACGGTACAAGGAAAATGCATTTTGTTAGCAAATTTTCCCCTTTTTCACATTGTTTGACAAGGTTAGTTAGGAAATTTTGGCCCATAGTGATGCAAGATGAATCTACTAAGGGTTTATTTACAGAGCACATAATTTTTTCATATAAGAGGTGCATGAATTTGAAACAGTTATCGAATAGGAAGCTGGACAAAATAGATGGTCAGGTGGGGTGTCATCCCTGTCATAGGTGTAAGATATGCCCAAAAGTCAGAAATTTACATGGTTGTAGTATTAATGAGAGAATGTATAAGGCTACACAGAGGTTTTCTTGTCAATCGAGTGGAGTTGTTTATATCTTGGGTTGTGATTATTCACCTAAGAAATGGTATATTGGACAAACTAAGAGACAAGTTAAAAAACTTATTTTGGAGCATATGGGGGACATCAGACACAGGAGATTGGATAGTCCAGTGGCACATCATTTCTGTTTAAATCATGCTGGCTCAGATTCTTCTTTATTCTTCAGTGTGCTGGCTATGCCTTCACATCAGCATGGGGAAGCTCACTATAGAAAGCTGTTAGCCTTGGAAACCAGGTTCATCATTAATTACAATACTTTATTTCCTTCAGGTCTTAACCAGGAAGTGAATATTAGCATGTGAAATTGATGTTGATAAAATACATTAAATTTTAACTTTGCTTTCATAGGAGTTGTCCAATTTAAAGCATGCAGTTTAACATAAATATAAATATGTACTGACTTTAAATTATCGTCAACATAGTGTATAAAAAATGTAAGGCTGGGAATTGAGTTCACAAGCATTTTGGGCTTCCACTTCATTTTTTTGTGTGTTTGTAACTTTTTGTGGTTCGAATATCAATCACCGTTTTGCTTATAGTAAGTTATAGAAATCTTCAGAATTACAAATAAGCCTCATTTGCATAAGAAGTTGTTGACTTAGACAGAAATTAAAGCCAAATAGCCTTAGTCTGCCATTTTAAGCTGCACTGAGCCATATTCATTTCCACAATCTGGGAAAAGTGTGGGCTAACTGAATATATTTCTATAAATAGTAGTAAGATGAAATCATTGGGAAAATAACTTAATTTGATTTTCTTCACTGAGATCTGGTTAATAATACATCACCTGTAAGACTTAACAGTTTAGTAGTATTTATAAGGCTCATTTATGACATGATTGGGAATGTGCAAGGTGCCAATTTCAGTGCTGTTTGCATGTGTGAAGGGGCTTACTGCTGACAACAGAAACTGTCATTGGTTATAGGAAAGGCTAACAGTAACAACAACGATGTGATCTAATTCTTGACGTACATTAATCTACCCACTTTCAGACACTAACAGGAAACAGTTACACGTAAGCATTTCTCAACTGCATTACAAAATAACATAAGAGACAGAGAACTATCAAATTACTGAAAACTAGAAACTCAGAACTTACTGCATTTGTCTGGTATTTGTTGTAAATGTGCATAAAGCAAGCTTCCATAATTGAAGGACTTGTTTACTTTTGCTGCAAAATGTGATTGTAGTTTACAAAGCACTAGGGTGGCCTAATGGTTAAGGTGTTTGCCTTACAAACTTAAGGTGCAGGGTTTGAGTCTCACAAGGGATAATTGGCTAGGCTTTAAATGGCTCGCAAGGGCAGTTAGCCTAGTACTAACCTATGAACCTATAATAGGCAATCATGAACCTACTACAACAGGGAATAAAGGGGACAGGTAGTGAGAGCTAATGCATAGAATCAAGTATTTTCTGACATTAATGCTGTTGGGTGAAGGAATTGCACCTTGGCACAATGTAGGAAAAGACAAAGATCAGGCAGGATGCTGTTCCTCATAGCAGTAATAGTGTGGCTCTTTCACACTATGATCTTTAACATGGATGAGGGATGATGATGTTGAGGATTATACTGTAATCATTAGAAGTGGTGTGGGCACTTCTTCTTTCTAACAAGTGTAGCAAATGCAGACATAAGCATGTAGCTGATTTATCTGTGTTATGCTGATATCTACTAGACATGGTACCTGGCCCATATGACCCTTACTATTCCTCATCATAAGGTCGACCAGCCAAATCAGGTCTGGTTCAAAGTCAACTATCTCTGCATTGAAAGTGCTGCTATCATATATTTCAGGATAAATCATTTAATCTGTCACAGGTCTCATTAACCATATTTTCACATATTTATTCACAGGATCAGTACTAGAAACAATTCCTATGCTTCATCACGCAGACTGACGATAATGACAAAGCACCTGTCAGTGATGATGTCATACTTCTCATATTCATGATACAGCCTGAGGACAATGGCACAATGTCACAAAGTATACTGGCAGGACCACCTACTCCACTGTAGGTGGATAACTCCATTGGCAGTAACACAGGGTCACACAATCAGCAGAATGAGGAAAGGCCATTACAGTAGGGGAAGGGAGACACATGCAGTTCAATGCCTGCTTCTTGTGAACAGCATGAACAACTTGAGGACAAGACTACCATTTCAGAGGTAACACAATCCCCTGTCCCAACTGCAAAGAGGTGCCAGGCAAAGACAGATTCCAAAGTTAGCTCTTAGCACATGCAAGACCCTAATAGCTCCCACAGCGGATGTACCATGGCATAGTCCAGGCACGTGCCACTGCCACTGAGAGTCAGCTGTAGTTGGTTAGAGTATGGCAGAATACATGTAAGGAATTTCACTATTACTAGGGAATGGTGCAGGCCAGAGACAATGCATTGATGATCTTCATGCATGCTATGGTTGGATAAAATGCATTTGTGTCCAGACTTACCATTCACACATTGGTAACACAACTGCACATGGACGGGGTGCTGTCTGCAAGCATGGGGAATTAGTAGGTCAGACCTCACATGTATCTAAAAGAAAGTATTACAGTTACTGTGGAAGATAAAACCCAAAAGAGGGCAGAAAGGCTTCATCAAACATGACAGCATATATTAGAGCCTCTCTGTTGTGATATAGGTCTCACAGCACTATATGATCAATGCCTTAGAAGTTCCCTTGCATCCAGCAGATTCTGGCATCACAGCAACTAGCATCAAATTCACATGCCAGCACTTGCTCAGGATCTCTGCAAACACCACCCATAGTATCCTTGGGGCACACCTTGTATGGCACTTTTGATATGCAAGCCACATGTCAAACATCACTAAGTAAACATCTGCAGTCATACAACAATCACTTTCCATACATGGGTGTCCATGCATCATTCTTAATTACATCTGAAAAACACTGATGAAGAAAAAAATCGCACTGCACAAAAAGGTGTAGTTACTGAATGAAGAACTTTCCTAATAGCCCAAAGTATATCTGTTCACAAATGCCTTTGCAATCCTGCCAGTACATCTAGAACTATTGCTATTTAACCCTCAACACTTTACAAATTATGATTGATTTTAGTTTCTGCAACAACAATATGTCTTGATGAACATAAAAAAGTCAGATGTACAGAGGGAATTGGCCATAGCCAATAGTGCATGTTTTATACTTTGCAAAAACAGACCTGAGAATGAAACTCAGTCACTGTGCAGACCAATGTCTTTCTTCATTATATCCGAAAGAACAGTATTTTTTAAGCACCTTTATTGAATTAGCAGTTGTGACATAGGCAAATTTACATTTATACAAAAGTAATCAAACTGTATTAACAAACATTAATAAATGTTATACTTCACATACAGTGCTATATAATCATATTACCTAAGCAACACTACATAAATTATTCAATTCCTACCCCTTTATTTAAACAAGAAACATCTTTATTAAACCATCACTTACGACATAAGCAATCATGCATTTATATAAATGAAAACAAGCCACACTGTCACAATCCTAGTTTCAAGCATTTTGCATCACAAACCATACTTTCATACTCAAAGTTTCAATCATTATACATCACTTAAAGTCCTACCTTCATTTAAACCTCATTCCTCCCCTGTATGTATGGTTCCCACAATTCCTATTTTTTTTACTATGTTGTTTGCTCCTACCCTTTTCTAAAGATCTCAGTTCCAGTTGTTTTATCTCTTACTATATTTATTACTTCTAGTACAGTTGGTTTAGATTTTGATTTCCATTTTCTAGTAATTGCTTTTCTGGCAACTACCGTAATTAGACACAGCAAGGCTTTAGCATGTCTAGGCATTTCCGATTCTGTATCATAGCTAAGAAAAATAATCTCCCTCATCACACCAATCTGCTCACCAAACATCTCCGACAGTGCATCCCACAGGGAATCCTTAAAGTCTGCCGACCTACTGCCCACCCAGAAAATATGTTCCCACATACCTTTTCTTCCCTGTCACAACTCCAACATTTGCTGTCTACCTGATGAAAAATTCTATGGAGTCTACTCGGGGTAGGAAAGTATCTATGTAAACATTTCCAATGACACACCACAAAGAAAGGAAAAAGAAACAATTTCATATAAGTTAGCAGTTTTTTATCAGTAGTGCTCTCAGAATAATTTTCTGCACCCACTGTACTGACAAAATACAATAGTATATGCATAGATCCAGCAATCCACCTTTCTTTTTAACCTTGCCTGGCATTTTGCCAAAATACTTCTCAAATATGTATCAATCTCTACCACCTTAAACCTAGAAATTACTGTGGAATAATTAGTAGGACAGTCAATTAAACATCTAAGCCTAATTTCAAATTTTCACCATTACCCTGTTAGTCTTTACCATTGGTTATGCAAATGACAGTTTAGAGGTATAACTGACAGTAGGTGTATCAGTGCTACAATCTCATCCAATATACTGCAAAATGAAACATTAAAATGTCATTGCAAAACATTTTTTTTAGTGAAAAGGACAATGTATCTGATTTACATGGGCAGCAGACCATGCACCATACAGCACAGGCCACAATTAACACTGCATGCATCAAGTATTATCTAGGTGAAGTCTGTTGTTTCACTTTTATCATGGCCCATAGTTGTGGACTACATGCTTCCTCTTTACCTGTGCTGCTATGTATGTGCATGAGCCTGCCTTAGGGACTCACATATTACTGCCATTGCCTAGACACCCTCACCACTGTCACTAGTGGAAGGAACAAGAGTGGGATTGGTTTTGCAATCATGGGGCAGTTGTGCATCACATCAAAGCAAATCACATCATGCAGAATGCCATCCTGCATGCAGTAGCAGAGTCATATTGAAGGGCAACCCCAGACTCATCCAGACAAATAGAAATGTGCTTTCAGCAGATTAAATATTCTGTTAGTGTCCATCTGTGTCTGGGAGAGGGAGAGGTGTTGACGCATCCCTTATATGAGACATTAAAGTGAGGTCCCATCAACTTGAGTTGGTGGTAGCTCAGGTGGATGTAAAAGAGCCCACCCTACCTGTCAGAATCAGTAAGTGAAGTTCCCTGACACCCTGACCAAATTTCCCCTAGTAGTACAAATACCACCTCAGATCTCTCCTGAAAACAAGCCACTAGTCTAGTGGGAATAACATAGTCAACAAAAGATAGATATATAGATAGATAGACAGACAGACATTAATAAATAAAATAATGTGGAGGGGTGATTTACTCAATAATATATTTTAGAATAGTTACCTATGTAAATTATTATATGATTGCAAAATGTTTGCACTTAACAACAAGGTTCACCACGGGTAATCCTACCATGCAGAAAGAGGTGGTAGAGTGAGCTAGTGTGCCAGATGTAAGAAATATGGGGACTGCCAGGATGCTGGGCTGAAACTTTAATGAAACACCCCCATGCATCACACACTACCTGGTAGTTGATGGAAAGGTATGCCTTCCTGTCATAATACCATTCCCCTGTGGTCAGATGGAGCCCTAATAGCAACATAAGTGGAATCTATCACACCAACCACTTCAGGGAAGGGTGCTGTCCCAAAGAAGGCACTCATGTTACTGGATCTGTATTGAGGTGAAACTGGCAAACAGATGTACTGATACATGTTTCAAGGGTATATTGTGGAACTGCTGAAGTATCCATATGGCAGTAGCTTGTGAGATAGCCAACATGCCCACATTTTGTCTCTGGAAGATTCCAACGGCAAGTATAGTCATAGCTCTACATAATTGGTATCTGCAGGTAGAGGAAGACCAAACCCCTCCCCGCCTGTCCTTATCTGTAGTCCAAACAAATTTAATGAAATTTATACTATGTAACTGTCCACTCTAAATCTATCAAGGATTTCTTCATCAGTAAAGGTAAAATGGGTCAGTCCTTGTCTATAACTTAAACTTCTTGGGCTGCAGGCACAACTGGACACAAACAGTTTTGGAGTGGCTTGTGGGAGTTAGTCAGGTTAGCAGCTATATTAAGTACCTTTTTAGACTGTAAAGTTGATAAAGTGCAACTTCACTTTTTATAAGGCTTCTGTGCATGGTGCCAAGGTACATAAAAACTGATTATGAATCAGCATATGATGATGGCTGCACAGTTTTTAGTGAATCCGCATTTGCACATTATTAGCACATCATAAGTGCAACTGCTGTCTCTGAGTCATGCCTTAGCTATGCTTAGGTGCAGCCTGCTCAGATTCCCACTGTGTTTAAGCACAGCGACTATGAGCACCACCACAAGTGTTCCTCATAAAGTCATATCATGATTGATACAGGCTGAATAGGACAGAAATTGTTATCATGCAGTAAGTGGCAACAGACAGCATAGTCAACCTAGTGGAAGACATACCATGCAAAAGCTAGTCTGCAGCTGGTAGTTACAGCAAGTTCTCAGGAACTACTCCTTAGTGAAATTGCACTGAAACACAAAGCAATAGACAACAAAGGAAGGCAGTACATCTGACGAAATTCAGGATTAGAATCAACAGAAGTGCTATAATGCATATTAATGATCCTAACATGTAGAAAATATAACATGCGTGATTATGAATCTTATAACAAGAGCTCATGCATACTGTTGATAAGAAATGCTACCCCCTTCCCCCAATAACTTATGAGATCTACAGATATTGTTTTATAAGAAAATAGTTACCACAGGTGTTGTTTATTATAAGAAGCAATGTACAATTTGCATTCTTTTGGCAAGCATTAACAAATGTTTTTTTTCTGTAATATATAGTAGTGGACAACAAAAAAAAAATAAACAAATAAAAAAAATAAACATTGTTAACATGTGATGACACCAGATAGTGAAAAAAACCCACCAATAAATACCTCTGGTTTTTCACTTGTATTATTGGCACTAGACCTCTAAATCCTTAGTGTGATCAGGGACTTTCTAAGAAGCATGTAGAATCTATGGAAAAGCATGGACATTCTATACCTGTCAATATGAAGGCATGTGGAAGTCTTAACATTCCTGCTATAGTGACCTTTCATTAACCCATTGATGGCACTTTGGTTGCTCCACAGCCATCTGCATCAAGAGTGCACAATGAATTATTTTATATCACGCTGATGCATTTAGAAAAGCAAATCTGAATACCCATGACTATTCAAAAAGACAATACTATGTGTGGCTTCTATAACATAACACAGTTCCATGAGACACTGGATGCCTCAGATTACGTTCATATTTGGTATGTACCTCACAAGACATCTGCAACAGCTGGAAAGGCCACAGAAATACCTCAATAAAAGAATCACAGGCCTTAAGTAGATGCCCTATGCTGACTGTCTAAAAAAACTCCAGCTATACTCTGTCGCATATCACCTACTCAGAGGTGATCTGTGCTTAACATACAAGGCCATGTCAAACCCAGTGCTGTTGGACATGCTACACTTAAAGAAATCCCAATCCCTCAGAGCTACACGCTCCAGGGATCTAAACCTGGTCATCACAATGGACAAAACATGCTGAAGGGATAGGTTCCTGACCCAGAGACTCCCCATACTCTAGAATAGACTGCCCATACATGTCAAGCTGAGTGCCTCTTTGGCCCTCTTCAAGAGGAACCTTGATGATTGGATGGGAGATAGGAAATTCACCCTGGGGAATCATGTCAGTCGCCCTGCTAGACAGGGGACCAGGGAAGTAAATATTCGGGAAGAAATAGCCAGGGAATTTATATGGCTAGGCTTATATAGGCCCTAGAGCCAATAGCCTAGCTTCCAACCTATAAACCTATGAATCTATATGGCAGTAAAAACTCTACCTGTATCAGAGGCACAAAGGTACATTAGTAGGAATGGCTGCTACTACCTGAAGTGACAGCCTGTGACACTCAGGGATTACTTCCAATGTCTGTGTGTAGCACCTGATAGTTTGCATAATTTCCACTTTTGGCATATGTCTGTCTCATACATTTAATTTTGATGCAGAAAGTTTCCACAGGGTCATTTTATTGGTAAGTGCTGCTACACTAGGCTGAAATATTTGGTTTATATCACTAATACCTTATGTCGCTGTCTGTCTGAGACAAGGTTGTGTTAAGCTAGTCCTTCACCAACATCCACACCTTGTCCTGATTTCAGTGCAATTATTTATTTTCCTTCTACTGAGACAAGGAACATCTTCCACTTCTGTCAGTTTACTGGACTTGCAACACCTTGTGACAGTTCTTCCCTGTGCAGTTGCATTTACCTTATGCTTGCCATGTTTGAGCAAGTTAGTCCATATCCGATATTGTCACTGGGATATGGTGTGGCCGTTCCCACACATTGCATTGGTATTGATAATGTCGATCTCAGGCTCCTAAGCCTGGTCACACTGTCATTGCTGTAACCCACCCTTACCAAGTGGGCAGTGAACATTCTACAACAGTCCTTGCAGATCTTCATGTTCAACATGTATGACCTTCTTCATGTATGACCTTCTCCTGACTGTCTTTCCTGTCCTGGGGACACAATGACTTCAGTTTAGACACAAGGAATATATTAATACATGCTGGTTAAGATATATGTGCAAGCAATTGGAATATGCCTGCACTACAAAGAAATATTATTCTTGAATGTAGGCCCTTGGAGAAGTGCTACTTTAATAGGTCACGTCTTAAAAAGATTTTGTCTGTACAAGGGTCTGCTGACATGCCATTGTATATATCTCTCTTCTGACACACAGTGCATTTCCTGTAGAGGTGGATGCAACAGCATTAAAGCAGGTAGATACCAGTCTTATAATGTCTATATCTACAGCTTGGACATGTCTATGTTGTTACCTGTTAATACTGTCTGAGCACATGGGATGATACAGACCCACCCCTGAAATATATTTACTGTATGTGTATACTCCCAGTACAAATCGCTACTCAAGAAATTCAGACATAACATTGCAAACATATACCTGAGGTGTGTCTGTGGCTATACAATGGCCCTGCTTTATTGCAGCTTGCTAGAATGGAAAGTTTATACCTTACTAATGTAATCCTGACATCTGCTACTTGAAGT
Organism: Protopterus annectens; assembly: GCF_019279795.1. Taxonomy (NCBI): domain Eukaryota; kingdom Metazoa; phylum Chordata; order Ceratodontiformes; family Protopteridae; genus Protopterus; species Protopterus annectens. Next base: position 56,230,975 of record NC_056725.1, read on the forward strand.
CTACAAAACCTATTGCTCATTTTAGCATGAGCTGTGAATTGATTGCAAGTGATATGGTTCTTGCTTACAAAATACCACAAATTTCTATCCTGTTAGTGTACATTTCAACTACCCCACCATTAACTGGGAAAACTACTCATGTGACAACTCTTTTGCTCAACGTTTTCTGGAGTTCATAAATTCCAATGCCTTGGATTAACTTATCCACACCCCCACCAGGGGCAGCAATATCCTAGACCTGGTCATTACCAACATGGGTGACCGGTGGTCAATTCCTTGTTCATCAGATTTGACCACAAGCTAATCACCCTAGACATCCACATCCCCCCCCCCATTAGGGAAACCACCATAAAAAATTTCTCCAAAGTCAACTTCACACTTCTTAAGACAGAAGTGGCAAACTTCATGACACCCATGAAGACAGACAATAGAGGTACGACTGCTGAATCCTACACAAATGCACTCTATAAGCACTTACACAAGTGCATAGATTGTGCTATCCCTAACAGAACCAAGATGCTATCCTCCAAAAAAAGGAAGCCAATCCAGTGGTCCTCTGCCATAAACAAACTCTACAACAGAAGAAAGAAACTGTTGCAGTAAAGAGTAAAATCCCATGATTGGAGGAACTCCCTGGTTAGCTTCAGTAAGAAACTGAGATCCCTCATAAAATCCTCCAAAGCTAGTTACAAAAACAAAATTGCCACTGATTCTAAAGACAACCACAAAGCATTCTATAGCTATGTCAATGGCAACACTCAGATCTGCTCTGAGTTACAGCACAATGGCACTAAATATACAGAACCAACTGAAATTGCCAACATCCTGGCAGATAGGTTCAGTGCTAACTTTACCCCCCTCTCACCCCCTAAAGGGTCCATCTCTATACCTGAAGAATGCAAAGTTCCTGTAATCACGGTTGCAAAGGTAAAAACCACACTCTCCAAAGCCAAGAACACAGCATCCATGTGACCTGACAACATCCCAGGCTGCATTCTACATGAACTGCAAAATGAACTGGCACCCCACCTAAGCACCATGTTCAATTATAGCCTCACCTCAGGCTGAATGGCGCACTGTGACAGTTATCCCACTCCACAAAGGGGGAGTCACCACAGACCCCAGGAACTACCACCCCATTAGTCTATACCACCCCATTAGTCTAACAAGCCTGGTCTGCAAGGCCATGGAACGTATATTCATAGATCTTATACACAAAGACATTGGTAATCTCCAAACTCTGGACCCCACCCAGTTCGGGTTTGTAAAAGGTAGATCATGTCTTCTAAACCTGATAGACTTCTTTGAAGCAGTTACCAAAGCCGTAGACAAGAGTAAGGTGGTTCACACAACCTATCTAGATCATGCCAAGGCTTTTGACACCATCCGGAATTATAGATAAACTCACTAAGATAGGTGTAAATCCCTATGTCACAAGATGGGTTGCCAACTGGCTCACTGACAGAACCCACACTGTGAAAGTAGCAGACTCCAAATATGACTTCAGACCAGTGACAAGTAGAGTACCACAGGGTTCAGTCCTGGGTCCTCTCCTGTTTAGTATATACTTTTCTGAAGTGCAGGCTAATGCAGAAGGTCTTTGGCTAATGAAGTTCACATATGACTGCAAACTAGAAGCCATAATCAAAACTCCTAATGATGTGGACATCTTAAAACCACCAAAAAGCATATCAGTGACCAACTATGAACACAAGTAAAATTAAAGCACCAAATATGCTGCTTCAAGAACAAATGAACAAAAAGTCCCCAAGGCAATCAGGTACAAAAAAAAACACTTCTTTAATGAAGAATTACATGTATTTAGTGCTTTCATCCACATTAAATGGACTTCATCAGAATACATATAAAAAACTACTGAAAGTTTATGTACCATTTTACTTTGGCTCCAGTAGTTAGTAGACCAATGAAAATGTAAGAACACTTTAAAGACACATTATTGTTTGAGTTTTAAAAGTCCATGACTGCCATTGTTTATGTATCCATTAATAAATATTAACCCTCACTGTAACATACAATATAATCGTAAATAATACATTCAACAAATATACAAAAAATCATATATATAAAAATATATTTGAAGAGTGTTTAAGAAACATTTAAAAAGCATTTAAAAAAACATTTAAAAGAGCTTTAGAAAAAACTCATGAAGCTATATAGATAAACCGAACAAATGTTAAACATTATTATAGTAGTTGTTATGAAAAAATTTATTTTTTAAAAAAAATTTTTAAAAATTGTATCCATAATAGCTATAGTATTTTAGCATTAAATTGCACATAAAATATTTCATAAAATACTGTTCCCAGTCAACAAAAATTCATGTGCGTGCATGGAGAATAGGCTTAATGGGGATGTTGTCATTCAGCCCTGGGGGTGTAGAAGCATTCAATAATAGCTGCCACTTTATTTCTTTCTCCCCCAGTATAGCTTTACTATTTCCTCTCCTGGGGTTCATATATACCAGTTCTAATATACCAAATTTAAAAACATGATTTTCCCCTTTGGTCTCTATATGTCTATACAAAGCATTATTATGATCGCTTTTCCTAATATTATAAGCATGATCATAAATTCTATTTTTTAAAAATCTGTTTGTTTTTCCTACATAAAACCCTGAACACTCCATGCACTTAGCTAAATAAATCACATGTTTGGAAATACAGTTGCCTTGTTTAAATGTGACTGTTGACTTGTTTATGTTGTCTAATGTAATTTTGTTCCTTTTATATATATATATATATATATATATATATATATATATATATATATATATATATATATATATTAACTACATTGATTGCAGTGCCCACACTTAACTGTGTCCTGCTTTTTTCTGTTTCCCGCCAGTGTCATCATGATTCTCAAGGTTACTCTTTAAGTTCTTGTCCATTTTGTACACAAATGTAGACGTGTCATCTATAATATGTATAATTTCCTCATCTGCCTTTATTACAAATCAAGCCTTTAACCTTATTAGCATAAGGGCCATATTTCACAATACATGCCCGGTTGTACTGGGAACAAATACTATCCTCCTGTTTGGTGTTTACTAGTACACTATTATTTCCTAATATGGGCTTGTATTTTTTGCCCCATTCACTAATGACATATCTGGTTATGTCATTAATTAAACCATTAGGGCATCCTCTCTCAGAAAATAGGGCACCTATATAATGTACTTCTTCTACCATGTCACTATAACAGGATGTCATCTTGGCAACTCTTATGCATTGGCCTTTCAGTATATTTTGCATAAATTTTCTAGGATGATTACTATTGTATTCTAAATAGCTGTTGCTAAATGTATCTTTTCCAAAAATGTGTGACTTTAATCCAACCATAGTATTTTCTATATATGTATCCAAATAAGTAATTGCTTCTTTGTTGATACTGTGTGTGAATTTAAGGAAACCACGGGTTCCGTTTAAATAATTTATAAAAGTTTATATGTTCTCTACCGGGCCATTCCATGCAATAAAAATGTCATCCATAAACATTGTATATAAGCTAATGTAATCATAATATGTACTGTTGAATACATGTTCTTCTTCCCAATCCAACATAACTAGGTTGGCTAAAATGGGGGCACACGCCGCCCACATAGCCACCCTTTTTATCTGCCTATAGTATCCACCTTCATAACAGATGAAGTTGTTCTCCAAAACTAGTGACATACAATCAACTATAAGACAAGTCCTATCCCAGTCAAAACATGCATGTTTTCTAATGCTGTTGCTAAAACTTTCCAAACCCTCAAGCTTAGTTTTACAGGAAAAAAGATCTATTACATCTACTATAATAAAAATCAAATCCTTATTCCATACTTTGGTGTTCAATCTACTTAAAAAGTCCCATGAATCCTTTAGAATATGAGGGGTGCTTTTGTATATATGCTTTAACCAATACTCTATTACCACCCCTATAGGAAAAGTTTTTGATTGACTTCCTGATATAATGGGTCTAAAATGGGGGCTTGCTATGTCCTTATGTACTTTTGGTAAACCTACTATAGTAGCAAGCTTTGGGTATTCAACCTTCATATAATTGTAAACGTCTGATATTCTTCGATTTTCCAATAGATACTCCTCCAAGTAACTGTCTATGTCGCTATCCACAATATTTATTACGTTCAAGGAAACTGTCTCATAGTTTCCTGACTGTTGGAATATCTCTAACGTTTTGCTACTATATTCCAAGGAATCATAAATTACAACTCCACCCCCCCATCGGGCTTCATAATCTTGATGTTAGCATCTAATTTAAGTTGTCTCAGTGTAGATGTTTCATCTACTGTTAGATTATTTCTTAGTTTGAAGTCCTTTAGGTTGTTGGAAAGTTTGTATAATTCTCTAGTAACTGCATTTTCAAATGTGGCTATACTAGGGTGTGTAGGTGGTACAAACATACTCTTTTTCACAAGTTTATTAGGTGTAGGATGAATTGTTTTCCCATTGAAAAAAATTGCCAAATGTAACTTCCTTAGGAATAACTTTAGTTCCATTAAGGTGTCAACCAAGTCAAATTTGTATGTTGGAATAAATTTGAAGCCCCTGGAAAAAAAGTCTAATGTGTTCCTTGTTAATTGTTAAATTTGTATAATTGCACACATTAAAGTTGCCCACACTACTTACAATGCCATCTTGGGAAGTTATCACAGGTGTTTCCATATTATCTACCAATTCCTTCCCTTTCTTTTTTGTTTGCTCCACTCCTGATCTGTCCATCTCCAATTCCCTTTGTCTTGGTTCCATTTCTGTCATTTCCATCATGTGTGATGTGGACATCTTACAAAAGGGCCTCACAGAGACAGATGCCTGGTGTCAAAGCCATGGCCTCAAGCTAAATGCCAAAATGTGCATTGTCATCATCCCCTTTGGTAAAAACTCTGTACCCATGAGCTACCACATAGGTGGTAGTCTACTTAACACCGAAAGAGTGATAAGAGACCTTGGGACACAGGTGGACAGTAGTCTCTCCTTTGATAATCACATTGCCGCAGTAGTCAGGAAATCCTTCTATGTGGCACACCTCATCACAAAAGGTTTCTCATCCAGGAAAAAAGAGATCATTGTTCTCCTCTACTTATCACTTATTAGACCCATTATAGAGTACAATGCCTCTTTTGGTATGTCCCTCACAAGACATCTGCAACAACTGGAAAGGCCGCAGAAATACCTCACAAAGAGGATTACCGGCCTCAAACAGATGCCCTACGCAGACCGTCTCAAAAAACTCCAGTTTTACTCTGTCATATACTGCCTTCTCAGAGGTGCTCTCTGCCTAACATACAAAGCTATGTCAAACCTAGAGCTGTTGGACATGCTCCACTTAAAGAAATCCCAATCCCTCTGAGCTACATGCTCTAGGGACCTAAACCTTGTCACTACAATAAACAGAAGATGTAGGAGGGATAGATTCCTGTCAAAGAGACTTCCCATACTCTGGAACAAACTACCTATCTATATCAAACAAAGCTCCTCATTAGCACTCTTCAAGAAAAATTTTGATGATTGGATGGGAGATAGGAAATTCACCATGGGCATTACCTCTGTGGCTCTGATCAACAGGGGCACAGGAAAATAATTTTCTTGGGTGGCGAAAGCTAGGGTACCTTTTTGGCTAGGCTTATATAGGCTCTAGGGCCAATAGCCTAGTACTTACCTATGAACCTATGAACATGTCCACAAAGCATGTTATATATTTTCACGCTATATAGATTTTGATATGCAACAGTAGCGTGGAAGCCTTGTTCATGGAGTTCTAAGGCTAATGAGTAAGATGTGCATATGTATACATGCAGTGGCAATAGGCTGAAAACTGTTTCATAGCATATGACTTGAAATGTGTGGACATATGCACATATCTGTCATTTTGTAATAGCAAGTGGAACTTGATATCCAGAAGCAGATAAAATTATAGCACGATGAAACATTGCCCTTATGCATGTTTTGTGAAGGAAACAAATAGTAACATCTTGGTCATTTTGATGGCTCCAAAAGGCTTCAAAATGATGAACATCCAGCATGACTTGGACCAGAAAGTGTAGCTGCAGTCAGAGCAATGTGACACTTTTATGGCAACCTTAGTCATCTCTAGCCTGAAACCCGGCATGAATGGGAAATGGAGGTGCAGAATGTCTGAAGATGCATTTTGTGTTAATTTTTAGTGTTAATTTTTAGGTATGTCCACTTCCTACTTGCTTATATATAACTTTTGTAATTTTACTCTGAGCTCTTTTATCCTTCACGTTAGGAAGGGATGGTAAAGTAAAAATCTTCTCCCTAGTCGATAGCGTACTACTAAATGCAAAAATCAAGTAAGCAAAATCAACTAGAATAGGGAGGATTACATTTTAACATATTGGACTGTTGCAAGAGGTGAGGAAGACTGGCAACAAGGCAAACTGTATAAGCTTACTGTGGGCTTTAAAATTCACAGTAATTCAAAGGCATGTGACATGTGTAGTGACGTTCCCAATTTTTCCACCTGATGAAGAGAAAGAAGAGACCTATGTCAATCTGCTGACCCCTAACTCTGTCTTGGATAGTTGGGGTGAGAACCTGGAGATATGGCTGCCTTGTCAGGGAAGAGTGAGGGTCTCTCTCAGGTGGGTGACTATGTTGCATTTCCTGTGGATCAACTGGAGTTGCAGTAATGAATAGTTGATTTTCCGTTGTAGTGTTCTCCACCCATTTGACCATCAGAAGAAGACCCTGCATATACCATTAGCTCTCAAAAGCCATAGTTTTCCACAGATTGCCCTATATGTTGCTCTCATATCCCACCACTGGCCAGTTCACCATCCTATCCTCTGCCTGGTATATGCCTCATCCTGTGTCATATCTCTACTTTGTGTTTATATTTATTACTGTCACCCCAACCTTGTACATTGAATACTACATCTGTTAATCTGTACTATTCTATTTGACTGTCTACTCTTAAAAAACATCATATTCTCTTTTATTTTTATCTCCATTTTGTCCTTTCATATTTTGGATCTCAGTCTTTTTATCATCATAAAGAAAAGGGGTCTCAAGCCCCAGAGACACTACAATTATCCTTCCTTCTTTACTTTCTTCTTCACTAGACAAAG